>NW_026562380.1:12325000-12537500 GCF_027474105.1 Poeciliopsis prolifica
ACTGGGTCACAGTATGAGATCAACTGTAAAACTACCATGCTATAAACCAAGGCAGAAATACAAAACATTTTGAGTAATGATAATCTATCTCAGAACCGCAGTTTCAGAAGCATGTGTGATGAGGAAACTTTGTAAAAATGCTGATCATAGTTTTCTGAACATTCTGTGACGTTCACTTGTAAAAATACTATTTTACATGGCCTATCTGCATACCGCTATTTAGAAGGTTACCTTTGATTAAGACAGGTTTTTCAATGTGACAAAAAGAAAAGATGTTAAACAAGTAGCTCTGTTTTGACAAATATTCTGGTGCAAAATATAAATTTTTAGTGTCATTTGTGAAGTACCTGTGCTACTGCATCAAAACATTTTGAATTTAAAAGTGTGGTAAAAAAAAAAAGGCAGCATAAATAAACTGCAATTGTACAGCAACTTTAAGAAACATTCATACTTTTAAATCTAATATATATATATTTTTTTTATTGTAGCCCTTTCAGGCAATTCTTTGTAGAACATTTTCCTCCAGTATGTTTAACACTAAAAATTTTGTGTTCTATGTGTTTTATTAAATCCCTCAGGGTGTTCGAATGTTAAATGCACCCATATGCCCCATATTAAGCAAATGTTGTGAATATTTAAATAAGTGTGAGTTCTTTGTTTCTGCTTTTAATAAATTAGCAAAAAACATATTTTTTCTCTCTGTCATAATTGGTGAGTAGAATTTTGAGTAAACACTTATTTTCAAATACAATTAGGAATAAAGCTGTAGTATAATAAAATATAAAAAAAAGTAAATCACTATTACAGTGCATACTTTCCAAAAGCACTGTAATAGTCAAATAAAAATCATTTAAGTTTTATAAAAATTGGGGCTATGAAGTCATCTCGAAGGTTTTGTAAGTTAAATTCTAGTAAAACAAATTAACATTTAGCCAGAAATGAACATTTTCTGAATCTTTCTGGAAAGTTGTCAAAATCAGTGTAGAAAGCACCTCATAAGGTGAAATAAATATGATTCATTTCAGTTGCTTGTCAGACTCATTGCTCTTGTAGCTGTAGTTATATGATGTAAAGAGAGCTGGATTACACCCTGGAGAAGCAACTCTACAACCATGACTTTACACTATAATATATAAACTTAGATATTTGTTTTTATTGAGAATGTAAATATGGATCCCCTTTGCTGTGAACTTTTCAGAAACAGACAGTAAAACAGCGATAGTGAATGTGTCACGCCTTCTCTCAGTATCACCCATTAGCTGTTGTATTACAAGGAGCCTTACACTGTTCACTGCCATCAACTTTGGTGGTCCCTTGGAAATTAATTTAGCTGCCTCAGTTGTCCCCGCTGGTTATGTTCAAAAAGAGTGCTGGAGCTACATGAAAGCAGCTGTATTCTTCGCATTTCTGAGATCGTTTCCTCTTCCTGTGATTTGTTATTCCTAAGCAGAAAGAAACAGCAGTCTGGAGGTGTGATGTTTAGATTACGTGGCTCCTTTTCTTTCCTCCACTGCCCAATTAGAAAGAAACAATATTTGAGGGGTGCCTTTTTAATGATATTTTAGTGGAGGCTGAGTAAGCAACAGGTTCTGTTTGAAGCCTGGTGTTAGAGAGCGCCGGATTACTGTGCAACAGTCTACTTCATTTTATTAATAGCCATATTGTAATACAGAACAGAGATGAATCATGCCTAAATTGTGAGCTGTGTAGAGAAAACTTCTGCCCACCGGCGTAATGTCAAGATGCCTCTCACGTTCCATTGAAACACGTTTATATTTCAAGATCTCTCTCTCTCTCTTTTGTCAAGAAATTGATTGATATGGAATTTGTGGAGACATGATTTGGTCCAACAGTGTCACTGCATACAGTGCATGCCTCAACACTTGTGTTGCTGGAGTGTGCAAGTCTGTGTGTAGATGAGATGGTTGCTTTTGAGCTGACGCAGTACATCACAATGATATTACAGCAGTAACACATTTATTGTCAAGTAGGGTGTCCAGTCAGCTATCTGAAGGATTCGTAGTCTTTGCATGCCCATACAGCTTCTGCTCTGATGTGCCTTTTCATGTTGTTTGGAAATGTATATTAGAATCTGCTTTAAAGTATGGAAAAAGAAAACAAATAAGGGGGATTGAAAGAATGGAGGCAAGATTGAGAAATGAAGTAAGTAAAATGAATAGAATGTAGGGATGAAAGGATGACTAAACCTAACTACTTTGAGGTTGAAAACCAATCTGAAAAATGATTGGTTGAGTTTCTTGAGGCAAAGCTCTCTTTGCTCACATCAATAAAACATAAACATGAATAAATGCACTGCTTTTGGCCTTCCAGGGTTCGTACTTAATTTCATGTATGCAAGTGAATGATTATATGCACGGAGAATTGTATTTACCTTGAAGGCACCAAATAATTCTGGGAGCCATTTTCTGTTTGTTTGATACCAGTGCTTATAAAATGGCAAGGCTGCAGCAGAAATTCATGCGGTTTTGTGCTAAATGCCACTTTAATAAACTCCACTAGCGTTACCAAAACACCATAGTCTGTAGGTCTTGTGCTTCAACATTTGCATGTCTGCAGTAGTCTCTCCCCACTGACTCAATCACAGTTGCTCATCCTATCCACAACGTTGAACACATGGGAACACAAAGTGATGTACGCACCTGGGGAGAAATCATCCAAACAGTCATCTGCCTCAATGTTTTACTCCCAGAGGTGGATCTTCACTGACCCAGACCCAGTGGGTCAGCATTTGTTAATGAGCCAGATAGAAAAAACATGTTGCTAACAGTGAAGACAGAATGTTTAGTGGCATTTACGGTGAGGGTGTCAAGAGGATTTTTGTCATCCAGTTTTGTCATGTAGGTGCAGCGGCCGTGAGGTAGGGAAGAGAAAACAACCAAAACAAAAAAGAAAGAAAGGTTTCATCAAACAATTTTTTGTGAACATTGTTCAGTTTCTTTTTGATAATTTTCTGGATTGATTATCCAGAAAATCACTATTAAGATATTTTCTGGATTGATATCTGAATCCAGAAAATCACCTCTGCTGTGAAAGCAAAATCCTGGCAAATTTGGAAATATCACACCCACAAGTGGGTGGAGACAAAGCATGGATGAGAGGAGAGGATAATGTCAACTTATCCACTTTGTTGTGATATTTATCTAAATCCTCTTGCAACTTTTTCATTTATTTCTTTGCTGTGTTGGAGACTTGCATCTCATCTCGACTGTGTCATGAGAAGAGCAGAGAGGTACACCTGGCTCCTGCCAAAACCAGTCAGTTCAACAGCAAACAGTTCACCAACAGTCAAAGCAGGTCCATCCCACCCTATTTCTACATTGCAAATGAAATGAATCACACATTTGTAAAGATGAAGAACACAATCATGCAATGCTCGTGTCACACTCCGCTTGCTATTACAAATTCTGACTCGTCACCAGGTGAGGCTGTGTGTCTGAATGAGAATAAGATGTTTTAAGAACACTCTTAGTTCTTAAAACACTCATAGGACTTCCTAAATTAGCAGCTGTGAACTTTCTGCCAAAGGTCAAACCGGATGTGATGTCATCAAGACTGCAGCCATCTCATCTGTAATTGATTTGCTTGTAATTAGTGTATATTTCAACTGTACTAATTTTGCTGAAGTGTGGAAAACAAAACAAAAATCTAATAATCTACAGGAAAAGGCAGCTGCACTTTAAAGAACTGAGAAAGGGATGTAAAAATAGGGTCTGGAAATGCCAATCAGCAGTGTTCAAACCCTTACCAAGAAGTGGAAAATGAGGGATTCTGTTGAAACTAAGTCCAGACACAAATGCCAGGAAAATTGTGAAATATCCAGAAATAACTTCAGATGACATGCAGTGCTCTCAGGAAAAAGCAGTGTACTAGCAGCATCAAGATACACAACAAGGAGGCACTTGACAAATGGGCTACACAAGTAGTTGCCAGAAGAAAGCCACTGCTGTGCCAAACATCACAGACACAAACATTTGGAGTGATGACACCAAAATACAACTTTATGGACACAACCACAAATGCTACATTTGGAGAGGAGTCAGACTGTCTATCAGAAAAGTACTTGATTCCTACTTTTAAATATGAAGGTGGATTGCTTATGTTTGAGAGATGTATGAGCAAAAAAGGTACATGGAAATTCCTCCTAATTGATAAAAAGACGTTATCACAAAACACTCAATAAAGATTCACTCTGAGTTTGGTGTGCTTAGACTTTCCATTGACTTTTCATTGGCAACAACAGGAGTATATATATTTATTTAGTTTGGTGAAGAAAGTTGCTTAATTGTTGTGCATCCCATTTTTACTCCCAAACAGGGGCAGAGCTATTGCAAACAATATTTTATTTAGTTTCATCCCTACAGCATGATGCTGCCATGACCGTGTTTTATAGTGGGGATGGTTTGTTCAGGGCATTTGATTTCCATCACAAATCGTAAGCGCCACACTGTCAAGCGGATCGACAAACTTCTCGTAGTGTAATTCAATTTTTACATTTACTTGTAAACTGCTATTTTCAGAAAGTGAACTATTTTGGAAATACATGAAAAAACACGTAAGACTGTTTTCATACATTTTTTTATCTGCTTGTGCTGACTCAGTTTAGAATTTGCAGCCTTTGTTCCCAATACAAAATAGTGAAAGTAAAAGCCTGTGATGGCCAACCCCATGGCCACACTCTAAAGTGGATAACTCTTTGTATGCAGAATTTATTCTCTCATACAAACACAACACTTTAGTTTCAATTAAAATATTTTTCACTTGATTTGGACACATATGTTCTATTTGCTAGCACGCACATTTAGTTAGCATTTGTATTTATATCAACATATAGTTAATTCTGTTTGCTTAAGATCAACTCGTATTTGTTTTTTTGTTTTTTTTTTCTTGCTGGGACTTGCATGTCATTTAGTTGCTAGACAAAAGATGGGGCCAGGGCTCAGAAGGCTAAAATGCTGATTGGACTGCATCACTAGTTCCTGCTGGCAGAGGAAATTTGTAGTTTCTTTGTTTAGTTAAGTTTTTGTATTCAAGTAAATATTAGTATTTAGAGTTTAATATTTTTGCTTTTTGTTTTAGGGTGTTTAGATTAGTCAAAGTTAGATGTACTGTTATTTGTTAGTAATTGTATACTGTTTAGTTTGCCTCACTGTGTCTCAATTGGTCTGATCAGTCAGTATGTAAAGCCCTGTGTGTCATTTCTTTTAGGTCATTTATGTTTGTTTGTGGAGCCAGTTTGTTTGCATTTTTGCCTGAGTTCAGTTTTGTTTCTTTGACATCTTTTTTGAGCTCAGACTATCTTTTTGTCATTTATAAATCTTTGGGTTAAAATAATTAAAAAAAATTCTAATAGTTCCTATGACTCCTCCTGTTTTTAACTCGGTCCATCACAAAGCCGTTTCTTTGGCGTGTACTGAGTTAGTACACTATGTTTGATTTCTTATAGTAAAGAAGAAACTGCCTCTTGTTTGACACTGATAAAATCAATTCCAGATTCAATTTGCCCTCCAGTATCATTATGTCCCATGACACTGAGTCAGTATTTGTATCAAAAAAAGAAGAACAGAGGAGACAAACGATCAACAGTTTGGCAGAGTTTTTCTCTTGTATTTATTTTTCAAAGCAGGTAATTAGACCCAGCATCACAGCCATTTAACTAAGTCTGTTCTCCAAATTGATTCGGACTACAGCGCTGGACCTTGCAGACACGGCGCATTTAGTTATGCAAATGCTTATCTCTCCGTGTGATTGGTTAATTAACCTGCAATGCAGATAGTCCCAGCAATGCATAGTGGCTGTTTGATGGCTAAATTGTGGGTCAATTGGGTTTTTAACATTTCCAAAGCAAACTTAGTGACGTGTCTTTTGTTCCTCTGAGTCTTTGCAGCTTTTCACAGTTTAATAACCTCTTTCATGGGTCCCCGTGGGGTTAATGTGTTTAAACTCACTGTAATTGAGCTTCTGACCTGTCTTTCATGGTTTCTGTTAAAAAAGGAAATCATCATATTATATCATGTTTTATACCCCTTGATTGTTATTATCCACCATCCCTTCTCATCGCTCTGCTCCAAACTGTCTATCCTGTCCATCCTTCTTGCCTGAGTTATAAGCATTCACATGGGAAGTCTTTTATAATGTTATTGGAGTGACAATAATGCATTTGCAGACCATTTTCCTTTACTGTCTCTTGCCTTAGCAGGCAATGTTTTTGTTTCCCCCCTAACCAACCACAGATATTATGTAAAAAGTGTGACAGCAGACTTAAGCTACCCAACATAAAATGTAATATTCAGTTACAAATTAGCCAATTTCAACAACATATTAGCAGAAACAAAGGGAACAAAAATTGAGGGAGGAGCCATTCAGCTATTAGCTCCATGTCTGCTTCCTGTTCACTGAGCAATTCATATTTTGTTATTTAATGGGTATCATTCTGCATGATATACAGACACAGCACTTGACACAACACATGGAGCTTTTTTTCTTTCACTTTCCCACAACCAATAGACTGATACATCATGACAAAATGACACATTCTTGTCATTGAGATAACCACTGCATGAGGCTGATACATATTGGTAAAGAAATGTGCCAAACATGTCCGATCCAAATGATTTTATTGGGTGTAGCGAGAAAATGTGTGCCAAAGAGGGAGTATAATTTCAATAATTTGAGTATAAATACCCCTTAAAGTTTTTCATATTTTGGTGTCTTGTAATCACAAAATTATGAACGGGATATAATGACCCATTATAGCCAGTAATTCTGATACTGATTTGTTTCAACAGTCTTTGAATGATCTAAAATAAGCCACTCTTGGGTAATTTTGAGGTTTGTCAGAGAGCATACGGCACACACGTAAAATGCTAAGTGTGGCAGAAAGTAACACCCAGAACACATTATCCCCTACTATGAATCATGGGAGGATTTTGTTAGTTAAGGACAGCCAATCAGATATAGCAGAAGAGAAGATGAATGGAGCAAAATACAGGCCTCCAAAATACTTGAGATGTTGGCAAAGAATCATTCTTTAGCAGAAAAAGTAGACGTGCAATCAGAGCTACAACTGACTGGTTTATTCATTCCTGTCATAGGAAGTCATAGATGCAAAGCTAATTATAGTCTATGACAACTTTTAAATATTACTGATCACAAGGACATGCCTTCAAATCTGACTGAGGTTGAGTTATCTTGCAAAGGAAGATTTGTAAAAATTTTAAATCTCTAAAGTGCAAATCCAACACAGCAAAAGGCAGCTTTGCAAAGTGTTGACAGAAAGAGGGCTGAAGTACAAATGTTCCCCACGCATTTAAGATGTATATATTTTAAAAAATTGAAAAGCTTGTAGAATTTTCCTTTAGCTTCATAGTTATGCTCAATTTTGAGTTGGCATATTTGAAAAAAATATGTTTGCAATGTAACAAAATGTGAAAAATCCATCTGCTTTTGCTGTTGTTGCAGGTGATCCTGATTTTGACTAAGCTGTATGACTTAACCATGGGGACCGTAACCGAGAGCTCGCTCTGGAGGTAGGCTTTCTTAAATTTAATCAAAGCTGTTTTATTTTTCAATATAAACATATACGGGTCAGGGCACCGGGCTTAAAAAAAAGAAACAAACAAACAAAAAAAGAAAAACAATAAGAATAATATATTCATGGAGAGCATAGCATACTGTAAGTATGATTTATAGTGCTCCCCCTCTCTAGGATATGAACAATCAAGTTGCAGTGGAAGCCACGGTGAAATATGTTTTAATAAAGCGTTCTGAAGTGGTTAAGATTGAACCATCCTCCTCCCTGTTTCCTGCAGCCCCATAAATAAGTCGAGTGAGACTGCAGGAGGCCTTTGGAGAAGACGCAACCTTCTGTCCATCATCAGCACAAAAACTTTTTTGAGAGGCTGTTTCTGAAAGATAAACCAGATGACTGATCTAGGAGCTGCTCTGTTTGTATCTGTGGTGCTTTTCCTCTGACCTAGAAACTTTCTGATTGACTTTTTGATTGATAGTCATCTGTAACCTTTTGTTTCAGCAGCAATTGACATGCAATCGCTGCAATATAGTCATAGCAATTTCATTCCGAATGTATTAAAGGGTGAGTTACAGTGCCCTGTCAGGTCATAAATAAGAATAGAATTCATTAAGGATTATACCACAAAGCCCAATACTGTCTCAGATATGCCTTCTCTCACCTCTCTACAAGCCTGCAGAGAATTCATTTCTTTCTGAAATACGCATGAAAAAAAAAGACCATCAGTCCGGCAAGCAAGAGCCTTGAATTAATATCTGTTTCTCCAGAGGCATATCTGCACCCACTCTGCTTACTCCCTTTGAAATTCCATATTGTATGTAGGAGGTATTCCATCATCAAGGTGGTTCCTTTAACAATGGCCTACAAGCAAATTAAAGTACCTGAGGGGGTCCATGGAGATCTCTTAGTAGGAGCATTAGAAAAGCAGTGATCTCCATGTTGTGAAAAGAAAAGAGTAAATTATTTCCCTGACAACACCATAAATGATTTATGTCTACAGCTTCTGGGCCTCTGCTTGTGGCAAAACGCAGCATGCAGATCAATGGGTGATATGCATGAGCTGGCGAAACACGCCTCGATTCCCATTATGTTTCCAGATGAAGCCTCACATTGTAATCACATCGTTTAAGAGTTCCTCAGTCAGAAACAGACAAGGAGCACTTAACGCTTAAATACAAATGTTTTTAGTGGTCGCCGTTTGTGCAAACAAATCCCAACAGGAACAGTTCAAGTTAATGCACAGACAATGATAGCAGACGGTGGGTTCCCATCCAATTATGCGGCGAAATTACATTTGGAGCCACCCAGGTAGAACTGAGAACATGGATTGGCAGTTTGTGGAGAGAAGAAATAGGAAGCCATGAGTGACAAAGCACATTTGCCCTTGCCACTGGAGTCACCTTAGCAAAGTGCAGTCATCTTTAAACACTATTTCATTCAAACAATCATATTTTAATTAAGGCCAACAACTGGCTCATACCTACATTCACATATTATGTTATCCTGAAAGATAAACAGTGAAAAGAGGAAACTGCAAACAATCTAAATTAACTGAATTTTGAGCTGATGCAGATTTAAACTAGTAGTAATTTGAGATAAATATTTCACACAGAAATCTGTCCAATAAAATTTAATATTTTTGAAAGGCTTATTTATTTTGCTACATACATTAAGTGAAAGATATAATATAGATCCATTATATAGACTGGTGTTTTTAAGCCTTTGCTTATGTTATTTATGATTTTCTTTTTGCAGCTCATGAAAATGTAACATTTAGGAATTAAATATTACATCAGTCCGATAAAAACATTTGTAATGTGGCCTTGATAAAAAAGCTTAATATCTGCTTAAATATTTATTTTCCAACTGGTACTGGTAATTTGACAAGCAATCCTCATAGCACATTTTTATTTATTGAATACAACTCTGTGAAGAGATTTGATAGAAAAATATACAACTACAATGGTGACCTTAACACATTGCTAAAATTCAGCTTTATTCAAGGCTTCATTTTCAATGCAGAAAGCTGAGTCATTGAAATCTTTTGGTATTCATAGTTTTTTGCATTGTCAGAGAATAAAGAGGATGTGACTTCCAATTTGTCCCAATTAGTGTTATCTCCTATGGCACAGTGTTAACAGATATAATTTTACAGATGCTAAATAAGTTCAATGCTTTTACATAATAAGAAGATCCAGCATTCTGGAAGCCGAGTTGTGGTTGTTTGAAACCAAATTAGATTTGAATTTCTTAATCTTTTTTCGCTAGCTGTTTTGTACAGTATAGTCCGTATTTCTTTTCAGTTTGCCCAAAGGTCTTCAAAAGGATTTATTTTGGAGGACTGGTTAATTTTGTGTCTGGGGAACAATTTATGTGTTGATTTGTTAGAAATCATTATCTTACTCTGAGACCCAGTTGACAACCCATTTTCAGTGTCCTGTCAGAAAACACCAGGTGTTTGTGCAAAATATGCTAGTGTTGCAAAGAGCTGATGAGGCTATTTACTCAAAGAAGGATTTCAGACAAAGGTCTTTGGAAAAGCAACCGGCACACACCATCATAAATTAAAACTGGGTTCTTTAAAACTGAGATTCTTTTGCTAAAATAAGAAAGGGTTTTCACATATCTTTAACAAGGGTGCCAGTACATAGCGTGGGCTATTCTTGCTCTTGCATACTCATGTCACATCAAAATGGCCTAATTGCTCGAAAACAGTCATGCTAATCTGGTTTACTGTTGTACCATTTTCCCAGCCACTTGGAGATAATTTTAAGTAATGCCTTAATTGGATGCTGATGTGATGGAAACTTAAAACATATCGGGATGAAAACAACAAATATATTGAAACAATAAAACTTTAAGCTGAAATGCATTAGTGTTCGGAAAGTTGAACCTTTGCTTATAATACATAACAAAAACCAACAGTCTCTATCTGGAAACATTACATCAAAATTCTGGGAAAGACACAGGCAACCATAAGGGGCGTATTGATCGAACAAAATAACAAATGATTTAACTACAATTATTTTCCTTCCATATATGAGACAATTCACAGTACAAACAACACAAACCATGACAATCCCCAACAATAGCCACAGAAGTGAATAAATGTTAAACTACAGTAGTCTCTGTCAAATCTGTTTTACACCTTAAAGCAACATGTTGCCTGAATGTCAGAAAATCTATCTCTAATTGCATGAGAAGCTCTGGAGAGATGTTCTTGTTAAGAAGAAAATTATTTGCAGTTAACTGGCTAAGCATGTTAAGCTGGACAGTCCTCTAATGGATGTAGTTTTTTTTTATTGTTATACAATGTTATTTCTGTTCAGATCCGCTGATTATGGCAGCACCTACACCAAACTCAATGATAAAGTGACCTCAAGGACCGTTTTAAGCTACCTGTATGTCTGTCCTACCAACAAGCAAAAGGTCAGCATTTCCTTCTGATGTTTACTTCTGTCAGCTGTTCCATAAGTCATTCTCAATAAATTAGAATATCATTAAATAGTTAAATAATTTTGGCATCTTCATCCAAAAAGTGATGATCATTCATGTAACTTTAAGTTCTTGCCACATTATTTTAAGCATTTGTTTCTGATAATTTTGTTGAACACACAATCTTCAGTTTCTCAGAAAATTTAGAAACTCATGGAAATAGATTTATGCACCAGAAATATTGCTGATTTAACAGTTGTCCAGAGAACGCTTATTAATGCTCTCCATAAGAAGGGTAAGCCACAAAAGGTCATTGCTAAAGAAGCTGGCTGTTCACTGAGTGCTATTCCCAAGTATATTTATAGAAAGTTTAGTTGAGGGAAAATAGTGTTAGAAAACTGCACACAAATTACAGGCATTACTGCAGCCTTGAGATGATTGTCAAGCAGAGCTCAGAGAGAAAGTTTTGGGAACATTGCCGAACTGGAGCGAATGCAGGTGAGTCAGTTTTCACTTTGTCATTAAAGGGTTTTTGTGAAAACAACAACATTTTGTTGATCATGATTGATTTGTAAAAAGGGTAAAACATCCAAGGGGGTGAGAAATTTTTCTAGGCACTGTAATTTTCTGAGAAATTGAATTTTTGGTTTTCAATAGCACTAATTATCAAAATGAATACAAATAAGCACTTGTCATATATTACTTTATAATTAAAAATATGATTGACTTGCACAATTACTTTTTAATTATAGAAAAAATATATATATTTATGGTGCTATCCTAACTTATTGAGATGCTCCTATACTATATCTTTGTTCCAAGTTTTGCTCAACCAATATGTCTGATGCTCTTTTACTCTTTTCTAACGCTTTACCCCTTGCCCGGCTGCCCGTACCATAGATATTGATGCTTAGTGACCCAGAAGTAGAGAGCGCTGTACTCATCAGCTCAGATGAAGGGGCAAGCTTCGAGAAGTTTCCCATTAACTTCAACGTCCTCAGCCTCCTCTTCCACCCTGCACAGGAGAACTGGATTCTGGCTTACAGTCATGACTACAAGGTACATCTGGAGAAATAAAACCACAGTGAGATGTTGCTTTTATTCTCATGTGTTGCTCATTATCATCAGCCTACTTTTAATGCGTGAAACAGTGGCTCGAAATGTTGTTTTGCAGCTCTACAGCTCAATGGACTTTGGGAAGAAATGGCAGCTTGTCCATGAAAACGTGATGCCAGGCAGATTCTACTGGTATGACTTCCTGTTTTGTCCTGTAATTGATCATTAACACAATTATGTAGTTGATTGCAAACAGATGAATTCAGTGATCTATGTAAAAAAAAAACCTTACAATCACAGGAGTCAGGACCAAAACCGATTACATCCCTGTCACGTAGGGCTGATATAATATTGTGCCGTCTTCTCTGGAGCACAAACACAACATGCTGTTTTTGTTGTTACCGTTTAGACGTCTTTTTACTGCGCAGGCACAAGGCGGTGAATATTGATGAGTCCGTTTAGAGGGTTGGTCATGGTATGAGTCCAGCCAACTGTGTTCTTGTTTTTATTCAAAAAAGAAAGGAGGTTGGTTGGAGGACACCCTCTCCACATGCGTAAACAGTCAGATGTTTCATAAATTAGTGGAGCATGGCGGGTATGGCACAGCCCGAAACAATGCATTATTTATGCTCTTGAACGCTATTCATTGACGCACATTATGTCAAAAAGTTATTTTTCAAATCTGTTGCAGCTGCCTGCAATTTCATAAGAATGCCCATTTGGCGTGGTTGGTATTTATGGGAGCAGTGGACGTTTTGTCACCTCCCTCCTCTTGTTGTTGCCCCTGTTGACGCTTTGGTAAATTGAGATTAGTTGCCATCGCTGAAGCTAATTTTACCCTGAGTGATTTACAGGAGATAAAATTCTATTGTTATCGGTTTCTGAGAACAACTGTGTCCATCTACTGCTGCTATGATCAACAAAGCTTTCTGTTCTTTTCTTCTAATTCTCATTTATCCTTCTCGTATCCACCAAACCCTATTTCTGTTTCCTTCCATTTCCTTCTGCTCTTCACATTTTCTCAAGGGCGGTAATGGGGCTGGACAGAGAATCAGATGTGGTCCACATCGAGACGCGCATCGCAAAAGGCCGTGAGTGCTGCACTTCAGTTCGCTGCTGTAGCAGGACCCGCAGGACCCCTTTGCCTCTCATTTAGAGAGAGGTCACGGGCAAGATGAGACCTGTTCTGCTGCTCAGATTGGTCCCTGAAGTCTCCTAGAGCTGAATAGGTGTCTTCTGGAAAAAAAAAAAAAAGCTCAGAGATTTAGCAGGTTGATAGATGTTTCCTCTCCTTAATCTATCCCTCGTGTTTCATCGGCTAAAGCTGAGCTCCTCTGTTTCTAAACATTGTTGCATATTTTGTCTAACCAATTAGAGGGAGTTTCCTGCCTCAGAGAAATATGCATAGTATTTCTGAGGGGAACAAATGGAGAGTCAAATTAGCATACAAACTCCTCTTGTCGTACACAATAACATCCCAAACTGTTTGTGATATGCCTGGCAAACGCTGAATATACACGCCTGGTCAGAACTTCAGAACTTCAAGAACATAATTCAGAATATGTTTAGATATAAGTGCAAATATAAATATAATTTTTTTTTAATGAAAATTTTCTTTAAAAATATAGGTGGACCAGTAAAGAGATTTGTGGTAATCCAGCAGCAGCAGACAAACACCGTGTTTTTTACATACAACGTGAACATTTTACACAAATAATGTGTAAAATGGTGAAATTTAATTGCACATAATCTGAATCCCCTAATACCACCAATCACCCAATTGTTTATCGCAAAATACCATCTTAGAGGAATAAAAATGCCGAGCCTGGGATGGATTAGACTTGTAGCAAAGAGATTCGTGGTCTGCAAAACTCCATGTTAATGTTCAAGATCTATTCCTCCTAATCGATTGTATGTCCATATTCATCCACCCAATATCAATTATTAAAAACCAGAACAAAACAATCTGTGGCCTTTGAGATATTTTGTTGCTGCAAATGCTTTATTTGAAAATGAAGCTCGTGTGTCTGTTCTCTAACACCAAAAGACATTGATGGACATTGTCTTAGTATATTGAGTGTTTCCTTTTCAGTTCATATGATATGAACTGAAAAGTCTCATATCATATGATATGAGACATCCAAGTTCATATATGAGACTTTTCTGAAAAGAAAATCTGTTTTTGCTTAGTTTTCTTACTTGTGTGTGCTGATGTGTCTGGGAGGAGAAAAAGACCTCTCCATTGATGATGTCTGTGGTGTCACAGAACAGCAATCAGGGAAAACAAAATGCCTTGTTCAATAAGGCATATCTACAGACACCACAAAAAAAACACATTTTATGATCACTTCGGTCAGGTGTTATTCTCACATTAAGAACTCCCCTGCTTCACAATACATAAGCAAAGAAAAGCTTGAGTCAGCATGAAGGTTAACACTCTTCGAAACACTCTCAAAATGTTTTTAGATGGCCAATAAGTCTGGTGGAAATGGCTAAAAAATGCATCACAATAGAAGCATTTATCAGTTGACATTGATAATTATTGATTACCTTTTTCCTTTATATATCCAATGTACTGCAAAGCTTGTGACATGACTTTTGTCTTTTATCCTCAATTTCCTCTAGAGCTGTTGTGCTCATTTTCTCCTTCAACTTCACCCTTTTATTTATTCTTAGTCAGTTACTTAGGACCTTACCTGTACTATGTGTATTCTGTGAACTGTGCAGACTCCAAGTGCTGTCTGCGGACAGTTGAAATTTCAGTCAAGCGTACCGATTTTCTGTAATGACAGATTCTTTCATTTATCACAATGGATACCTTCAAGTTCAGTGAGCTAGCTGAATGGTCCATCAGGTCAGCCAGCGCACAAATGCCAGTGCTGCAGAGAGCTGCAGTCATGCTACACCTCATTGTGACAGGTTGCTCTCAAAATGATCAAATCAGTATGCAAAATACTGCTTCCTGTGTCAGTCAGAGCATTTCAGAGTAGGTATACAGTCGTAAAAGCAGACCTTTTTCCGGATGTGTCCAGCTTTCGCTTCGAGTCCTGCCTGAGTCTAGTTTGAGGATGTATGGACCTCTGAGGAATGAAGTGTGTTGAGAACAACATGAAACCCTGCATGAGTTAAATCCGCTGCACTGTGCAGAGATGCACAATAAACGGGAGATTTAATTCAATGCTGCTAGTGTGGCTTTAGTAGCTCTTCCGTTTTGTGTCGAGTTTTTAACAAGGGGACATAGAAACTATTTTGGTTGGTCCAGTTTGAGTTTCTCAGATCCGTGCAGCCGTACACTTTAACTCTGTCTAAGTGGAAAAAGCATTTGATACGGTTCGATGCTTCGTAACTGGAAAATTAATACTAGAATTAATAATAAAATAATATAAAACTAGTGTGATGCGTGACTATGCAAAAGCTCCTCACCGGGCTGAACCTCCAAGAGGGTAGCACTGGTTCGTTAACCACTAACAGTCCAACCAACCGGAACCACATACATAAATTTTATCAGCGCAGACAGAACTGCCACTCAAAATTCTTTGTCCACAAATATAAATCATTCTCACTACTCGCTCAACCTATGAAGCTATGTGGGATTTGCGCTGAGGTGAACTTAAGACATCCAGCTCCTGCTGAGCACGAGGCAACGCGCAGAGGCGCCAGCGGTATGATTGGTCCGGCTTAATGCATAAACTATAAGCCTATCTTCTATAAACATATCTTTTTTAAGGAATAAATCTGCTCTGCCAGTGAAATGCTCAGAGCAACAGAGACGCTTGCAATCCGGCATAAAAAAAAAATAGCATCTTTTTATTTATAATTATTTTCCTAAAAACATAAACAAGAAAGGCTTGTAAAGCCTTGTAAACAAGAAATGCTTGTAAAGCATGCCGGCTGTCAGCCCTATAATATACTAGGCAAAACCCTGTTATGTTAAGCAACACCTTGTTGCTGGCGTAGCAAAGGGTAAGTGAGTTTGTTGATGCCACCAACCTTCTTCGCTGGCCGTTTAGCTGCCTACAAACCCAGAATGCCGTTTGATTCTGCATCCAAGTTCAGTGAAATGACAGCCAAAGTATTTTCTAATGATATCAATCATATATCTTTTATGATAGACATCGTTGTAGTTTTATGTCCGGTTAATGTCCAATGGATGCACAAAACAACTCTAAAACAACTTTTATTACACTTTCTAATCTTTGGTTATAGCTTAACTTTCAATCTCATCTTGAATTTTGTTTTTCTTTTTTCACATAATCTATACAGAGCTCATTTCTAAATATTTATGAGAATGTTTTTAATATTTGGCACATGTCAGCCAGCTACTGCCTGGGATAGTATTAGTAGTAACAAACCAAATTAGAAAAAAAGTAGGACTGAACTCAACTTAGATGAATTTATGAGCTAGTAAATTTAGAGTGGATTAAAATCATAGTACTGCCTAGCTCCCCCAGTGCATACAAAGCAGAGTCTAAATGTGAATGGTATTAATTTACTTCTTATTGATTTCCCTTTGCCCCCTTCAGGAGCTCAGTATGTGAAGTGCAGAGCCCAGAGATGCACAGAGGGCGACAGACAGTACCTCTTTCCTGGACACGTAGACACCAACTCCCTCGTTGTGCAGGACGAATATGTTTTCACCCAGGTTTGCATTGCAACAGATTTCTTGTCCTCAATCTCAATAGTTGCCTTCATCATTTTAGTTAAAGGTTACTATCTTGGTGAACTTTGATTTCTTTTTACCTACTTCTTTGTTTTTATTTTTGCTCCCTTGTGCAGCCAATTTACGCTTTTCCATCAAACCCCACATAATGGCTTTTCCCAACACACCTGTTCCCCGCCGGCCCAATATGTGTTTTGATTATTTTTTTTTTCTTTTCTCGTTCATGTCAGGGCACGCTTAGGCGTTTCAGTTTCTGCACAGACATAATCCAGTCTATACCAGGAAAAATATCTTTGTTCTCCATGAGCACATGGTGAAGGAATAATGAAAAGACAGGTCGCCGTTCTTATTATCATTCCCTCTGACTTTGACTCCAATTAGACAACCACAGTCAGGGTCATTATTAGAAATTTAATTTTCCAATGTCCTCCACTGTCATCGATTTCCTTCAACCGGTGAGTAATTTTCTATCATGGTGGTCAGACTTAATGCATTTGGTCATCCTTGTTTGACTCTGGGTAAGTTTCAGTGAAAGCTGTTAATCTTGGCTGTGTGTTTTCATTGCACATGGAAAATTACTTACGGATTGATATTTATTCCAGTCAAATATTTTATCATTTGATGTGTTGCTACAGACCTGACTGAAACTGAGAAGCGGTGAAAGAAATCACAGCATAAACTGTGATTCAATAAAATTCTGAAATTGCATTTAGCTGAGGTGAGATTGACCACTGAGACGGAGGCAGATGCGGGGAAGATGCTGGTGAATATAACTGGACAATCAGGGAGAGAGTGTCTGCACGGAGCTGCGGTGGCACAGATGACTTTCTTGTGACTTTCATTGCTTGGGGCAGTTGGATTTAACTTGACAAAGAGTAATGAGGTTATCGATTGGGGTACAACAAAATAAGCCGTCTTCAACACCTCCAAACTCTCTCGGGAGGGGAGGAACAGCCAAGTGCAACATCCTCAAAAATGTGGCCTGGGAAAATGCAGCTCATTGATTTTCGATAGATTATTCCATTAGAGCCCTAATGTAGTGTGTTCGGGGACAAACACCATCTTTCTAGTTGATTAGAAAATAAGCAATCAAGTACTGTTGGCCTGCATGTGGATGGGAGCAGCGGTAGCGCGTTAAGATATTCAAGATGCGCTGTAGATAAAGCCAACTCAATTTTGGACGGCTCGTCATTTTAGACTAATCAAGGTGGTAATATTAATTTCTGTTTTGCTTGTAATTTTTTTTCCCTTCCCAGCCTTCAACGCTGCGGCAAGCCGCATACACATGCAATTGTTTTATCAAATCAGTCATTCATTCTGAATTAATTTGCTTCCTTCAGGAGATGTTTCATTTCACAACAGTTACCTCCCAGATAAACAATTCTCTATAATTGTCTGGAATTTCAGGTGCATGAAGATTTTTAGATAATTATCAATTGTCTCATGTAATCAGGAAGCATTCTTAATGTCTAAATTTAACTGTGCAGCATAAAGACAACTATCAACATGCAACAATTGTCATAAAAACTACCATCACAGCTCTGAAGATAACTTGATGTAGCTGTTTGGAAATAGAAAAGGAGACAAGTAAATTGTACAAGCCAACAAGAAAAAAAAATAAAACGGTTGGGGAATTGATTGCAAGAGCTAAAACACCTTTCCAGGTGAAAAATAGAAAACTTACAAAAACAGAAAAAGGGTACCAAACCGGTATCAAGACACAAGCAGGTAACAGACATAATTATGGGAGGATCCAATAATGAACAATGGGAACCTATATACTGAGGCAGTGGTGGAAATGTCAAAACAATCAGAAGGTCTATTAACAGCTGAATGGAGAACAGCTGAGCTGAGGAAGAATGCAAGCTGAGGAGAATCAGGTAACAGTACACAGCTGTGGAAGGGAGCAAGCTGCCTGGCTGAGGAAAAGTGGAGAACTGAGACTCAACAAAACTTTATATAAAGGAAGAAAAAATTAACTTGTCCCACAGAACAAACTTCAGACTCCCAGAAAACAGAACACAGTAATAACGAAACTAAATACAAAGGAAATGAATATATTGGAAGACCTCTAAAGCAATAACAATGAAAGTAAAAATATGGCAAGACCTGATTGGGAATAATTAAGAACACAAACATAAAGATCAAAGTAAGTGCTCAAAGCACAAATAAAATCTAAAACTCAACACCCAAGGATAATAACAATTTTAGGTTAATAAGTGTATCAATAGCGCTCTTTTATTTATTTTTTCTTACATTGTCAAGCAGCTGAGTTTGTCTTTATTGGGATTTTTTGTAAGCATATCAGATGTTTTTAAACCAAGTCGCTGGTGACACGCAACAACAGGTGGGGGAGGGTTAATGTAAAGCTGCTTTGTTAGCACAATAGTAGCATATGCATTACCAAATAGAGTTTTAAACTAAATGCTGTCCAAATAAATAATCATAATTGGTACGTTAAAATGTTCATCTTCCTTTTTTCTATCCCACGTTTAATCTATTTATCCTCCCATCTAAAGATGCTTTCTCCCATAAGAATTGTTACATAATGTTTCTGACAGTTTCTTTCCTACAAAGGTAACCAAGTCAGGACGAGCCAGTTACTTTGTCTCCTACATGAGAGAATCCTTCAGGCAGATGAAATTACCAAAGTACTGTTTGCCGAAGGTAAGCAACAGATTTCCTGTCTTCCTTTTTTGTCACAATTTTAACCTTCACTTGTAGAGGACAAAACCATGCAACACATTTATGAAGAAATGTCACATTTGAAACAAGCTGATGACTTCTTTCTGGGTCGGTTTGATGTTTCTCCATTTGTATCTGTTATTCTCTGTCTGTCTGTCTGTGCCCGCCTTTCCACTGCTACAGGACATGCATATTATCAGCACAGATGAGAAGCAGGTATTTGCTGCTGTCCAGGAGTGGAACCAGAACAACACTTACAGCCTGTATATCTCAGACTCCCCCGGGGTCTACTTTATCCTTTCATTAGAGAATCTGAGGACCAGCAGAGGGCCTGCTGGTAACCTACTGGTTGACTTTTACAAGGTTTGTCATCAGCTTTGTTCAAGGACTGCTGCTGCTCCTTTGCCTACAGTTCATCATTCAGTCATCACACAATAATAACTATCCATCCATCCATTAGCTTACACAGTGGGGTCGCAAGGGTCGCTGGTTCCTATCTCCAGCGGTCAATGGGCAAAAGGCCAATTATAACTAACAAATTAATTATCAGTTACTAATTTATTTATTAAGCTATTGATATCCTAGCTTTTTTTCCAACACAGATTGGAATATTTATTTTTTGAATATTTTTACTTTAGGTCACAGGTTGTATTGTATGTATTGTCCATACCAGTCAAAGGGGTAAAATACAAGAAATTTTACTCCTTTCTTACTCCATGGAAATATTATTTTCCCTTAAATTTTTCTTATTGTAATGTCATAATTTTCAATAAAAATTTCTGTGCCTCTCCCAACTGATTTAAGTCACTAGCCAGTTGAGAACTGCCACCTACAGTAAGCATGGGAGGCCTTTTTCATGAGGTTAGAGTCGACCGCAGGAACAAATCAGGAGTTGTGGCAAAAACTGACAGCCTGCCAAATACTGATCGGATGATATCGGGTGCATAGGAGTGCGCCAGAGGAGTGCATTCAGCCTGCTCGAGTGTCTTGTCAAGATGTTTCTAATGTCTTTCTCGGTCATTTAGATGTTTTAGGTAAATTATGTTAACACCATTACAACACATTTAGCTGTATGCCCAAAGTGACAGCAAGGTTCAGCTTGTTTATCCTTTTCTTTCCCTAAAATTTGGGATGTTCTCCCTGTGAGAGTGTCATTCACATGTTCGGTCAACTCGTTTATCAGAAATATCTGCCCATTTAACTTTCTAATGTGCATAATAATCAGAGTGTTGTTTTTATGATGCTTGTAGATAAAGTCAGTTGAAAACCATGATGCTTATCAAAGCCAACACAGCAAAACAAAACCCCTGAAAAAATTTTTTTTTAAAAATTTAAAGCAAATTTTTAAAGAAAAATTAGCTTTAAATGTTTTGCTTAACAGAGGACATTTTGAATTCAATATTCAAAATGCATTTTGCAACTGCAAAGCATTTTACATTACTTTTTGCTGATCTTTGCAGGTTGAGGGCATAAACGGAATGTATCTTGCCAACAAAATAGTGGACAATCATATTAAGACTTTCATCACATACAACAAGGGACAGACATGGGCTCTGCTGCCAGCGCCAACAACAGATGTGTCAGGAAAAAACCTTCACTGCATTTTGGTAAGTTTGAACCTTTTACACTAGAGTGTATGGATGCTTTTGTTCATGTAAGATCATGGCACGTATCAAATGTTTTGACCTAATCAGTTATGTTTAGGATAATTTTTTTTTATTGCAAAACCAGGTGCTAGCTTTAGCATTGGCATTCGTCTGCTAAATGGATGAGGGAAATATTCCTATTATCGGTGTAAGGCACAGAGTGTCAGCGCGTTTAGTTTCTGAGGTCCTGACTTTCCATTAACCTCTGTGATTTCAATTTACTACCTGTAGTCACGTTGGACTAATGAATGTTAGATTACATTGAGGGCCTGTGTTGTTATTCAGTCAGTATTATGGAATCTAATCCAGCCAGTCTGTCCTGCAGAGAGAGAAAATGTATATTACACAGTTAAAGCAGGTTGCATTTGTTCTGTGTGCTGCACAAATGACCACTCTGCTCCTGTCTGCTTCCCACTGCCCCCCACACAGCAGCTTCAGCTCTTTGAAAGGCTCTATTGATGTTTTTCAGTTTGCTTCAGTCAGGAAGATGAGTGAAATGATTCGAATCAATTTTGCCAGTTTTATCAGTGCATCTTGGGGAATTTTAATTACATGCCTTGTTTGCTTTGGAATGAAACAATTCGAATGCCCTCTGTGTCCTCTCAGCTATTTCCTGTTTTTATTCTGGGAGAGGAGATGGGGGGGGTGGATCAAAGTATCTTTGTTTTATAAATGGTCTCTGAAAATGTTAGCACTTTTTTCTCAGTGAGAAGAATCAGAAAAAAGGAGAGCTAATTACAGCCGCCTCGGTTAAGATCTTGATACATGGTGTCTCAGCTCACCCGTGTGCTGTGTTTTGTTGTTGACAGCCATTTTGCTCGTTGCATCTCCATCTGGAGATGTCAGAGAATCCCTACACATCTGGGCCCATCACCAGCAAAAAGTCTGTCCCAGGAATTATTGTGGCCACAGGTACAGTTTGAAAATAATATAAAAAAAAATAGATGTGCATTTGAAAGCAGTGAGACTTCACACATTCTTTCTTTCCCCCTCAGATGAGGACATTGCTGCTGTGCAACAGCAGAAATGTTCAAAATAAATTGCACATTGCCCCCTTTCTGTCACTGGAATCAGATACAGAAACTTCGGCTCCTGAATCTTATTTTTTTGCGGTGAAATGATTTGGTTGCACTAAGACATAAGTTTGTCCTCCGCAACTGAGACTGGAAAATGAGGACACACAAACAGCTTTGGAAAATACTGATTTTATCAGCTGATTGTGTGCGTAGAGAAAATATGACATTGGGTCTCCGTTGTGTTAATGCAGCACCTTGGAAAAACATCAGTCCTCCTTTCATTTTTCTTGGATTTTATCATGTTATAACCAGCATATTTTATATATTTTGGTGCTTTTTTTATGTTAACAATAGAAATCAGTGCATACGTGTAGTGTTGAAAAAACATATAAAGAATAAATATGTATTTAGTTCTCCTCAGATTTTGTCCAAAATCCCTTTGCTGCATTTGCACTAGGGATGCACTGATTTATCGGTGCCAATTTCCATAATTTTGGGAAATCGGGGATCGACTGATCTTTACATGTGAAGCCGATCTTAACCACCGATCTTATCTACCTCGCTAAATGTATTTAAATCAACTGTTATCTTATTCTAGTCAGACCTCTTTCAGCAGTGATAGAGGTTTGACTATCAGACTGGCCCACCAGATGAGGTCTATATGTTTGCAGTAAACAATAGTCATCTCACTGTTGGCAACTCATCTACTTTCTTGCTACATTTAGCAACATCCATCTATCCATCCATTTTCTGTTCACCCTTATCCCGAATGGGGTCAGGAGGTGCTAGTGCCTATCTCCAGCCACGTTCCGGGTGAATGTCGCCAGCCTGTCGCAGACATTTAGCAACATTTTAAACAAAACAAAAATGGTATTAGCCAAAATCGGAATCGGCAGGTCAGGATTTTTAATAGATCGTTAGAAAATTGAAATCAGTGCACCCCTGATTTGCACATGTAGAGACTGGAATCTTTACTAATTCTTATTTGTAAAATAGTTTAATCTCAGTCAGATTGGATGACCCAATAAAACATTTCAAAGTTTGTGGCTGCATCAATAGTGTACAGTTTGTCTTTTCTGTACTCAGGAAACATTGGAAATGAGCTGTCCTCTACCAACCTTGGGATGTTTATAACATCAGACGCAGGGAACAGCTGGAGACAGGTAAGCAGCATTTATAGATTTTGTGCTAAACAGTTGATGTTTTTACATCAAATGAAAAAGGAAAGAATGTAATGTCCTTTTTCCTTTTTACTCAATTCAGATTTTTGACGAAGAGTACAACATTTGGTTTCTTGACAATGGAGGAGCTTTGCTAGCAGTTCTTCATGCGGCAATGCCTATTAGACAACTATGGTAGGTATCGCATGTTGTTACAAGCAGCATACCAGAGCTAGGAAGTGTAGGTTTGAGGGTGTAGTGGAAAATTACCTGAATATAATTTTGAACTGGGTGGGGGTGGAGGAGCTCTGGGGGTGGGAGGTGGTGGTACAGCATATGATTACACTTAATGTTTTGAAATGCTGATGGGCCAACTTTATGTGATTATTGTATCGCCACAGTGGCTTCAGAGCTGTCATTTCCAGCAGAAGAGAGTGTGTTACAGCTTTGTACTCTTGGTTGGATATGAAGGTTTGAGTGCTTTTATGTAAATGAGAAGTGGAGCAGGATGGAAATATGAAACTCAGAATGCCCTCATAAGTCCCTCATTGTGGGAGCTTTGTAACACTATCTACTTTGATGTCCCTGCACACTACAATGCTGTCAAAAGTGATTAAGCTCAAAGAAAGGTGATTTGAAACCCCCCTAAATCTATTTCTGATGTTGAAATCTGAGTCATACCTTTCTTTCTGATGTTTTGTCACCTTCAAACATTTACCTGGGCTGAGGGACATTTGTTCCTTTGTTCAGCTGGCTGTCAAGTTAATTTTTCAAAGTGAAGAGAAGCTATTGGGCTCCATTTTTCAAACATGGCAAAAGCTAAATGACCTAAAATATGTGATCATATTTCACTTTTACTTGTTTCCCATTGCATAGTTGGTGTACATACTCTATTTGATAACGTCTACATGGGATAAATAACACATTTTCCACCTTTAGAGAGATAAACAGGAGTACAGAGGTTTTGATGCACTGACAGATATTGCCTTTGTTATGCAGGATCAGTCTTGATGAAGGGAAGAAATGGGATCGCCACAGTTTCTCCTTGGTGCCGCTGTATGTGGATGGAGTTTTAATGGAGCCTGAGTCTGACAATCACATTATCACGTAAGCAAAGACTAACAGGTACAGCCCAGGAGGATGTTGGGGTTTAAGATTGAGCTCTTCCGTGGGTTTAAGCAGAGATTTTTCCACAGGTGTTCCACATTAAAATGTTTCCAGCATCGTTCTGCCCTCACAGTAAAAGCGCTTGTCTACCGTTTGTATTGGAAGTTTTCTGCCCTCCCATGTTAAACTTGTGCTCTGAGATGTTGGGTGGGTATGTATTATCAGTCTGGGGTCTCAGGGGTTTGGAGCTTATTCAGTGATTACGACTCTTATGGTTCAATGCTGTAGGATTGTCTGAGTTTTTGTGAACAATGAAGGTGAAAGTGATGATTACAACAGGCTATTGCACTGCAACAAAAGCCACTTTAGCTTCACTTTTTATTGCTGTGAAAAAAATATCACAGCAATAAAATTTTCAGTTGGCTTCACTCTGCCAACCCTAAAGAAAATACATACCATACAACCAACTACATCCAAAACTCACCTTACAAATAGATGAAGGCAGGCACTGTGTAATCAAATCTTGTTATAAATGCAGTTATTTTGTTGTTTATGAACAGCATCCTGAGGACAGAGGAACACACCGCATAATTCATTTGGTTTCTTCTGTGGTCTGATGAGATTAAAGTTGGGCATTTTGCCCTAATAATATAGTAATGTTTGGTGAAAAACTAACATTGTAGATCACCTTGAGCATACCATCTTCACTCTCTTGCAAGGTGGTGGCAGCATTATGCTTTTCAACTGAAAACTGTTCATCTGTCATCATTGCCATTCTAGTAGTGCAACCAAGAGGAAGGGAGACAGTGCTCAGACCCTCCTCTGGGCTTTGATTGGTTGTTTCTGATCAAGTTTATTCACCAGTCTATTATTGCAGATGACTGTGGGGCCACAAGAGAATGTTTTTTTTCACAGATTACTTGACTCAAATTATACTTTTTAAGCATAAATAGAATTTTTTAAAAATATGTAAAAGATAGTTTTTTTTTTATTACCTTCTGTAGCTTTGAGCCCACATTTCATTTCATTAATTTGTTTCATTGATCCCATGTGATTTAATATACTTATCTTAAATATTTGTGTTTTCATCACCTTTACTGAAGGCGTCTTATTTACTACAGAATTCAGATCTACATGTCAGACACACAGATTTCGAAAAGTGTATTTCTACATCTTGGCATGGTTTCCGTTGGAAATCAGAAATTTCCTTTAATCTTCTTGCAGCTTTTTTGGACACTTCAGCCACCGTTCAGAGTGGCAACTGATCAAGATTGACTACAAGGGTCTTTTTAGCAGGAGATGCATGGATGGTGACTATCAGACATGGTCCCTGCACAACAAGGTAACAGAAATATTCTCGCATGCCTGTTTACACATGTTCCTTGAAAAATTTTCTGCTGCTGAATTCACGCGCTAAAACAACCCAAACACAATTTTCTTAATGTGAAAAAGGAACAGCAGTGTGTGATGGGTGAGAAGCAGAAGTATATGAAGCGGCGGCCCGGCAACCGTTGCATGTTGGCTCAAGATTATTCCAGAATCTACTCTTCAGAGCCGTGTACCTGCAACGCCTATGATTTCGAATGGTGATGATTGTTTTATTTGTATTTTTCTTATTTTGTCCAGAGAGGACCGCAAAGTGAATTTTTTTTATGTTTTCCAATCAACTCATCACCAAACATATTTTTATTGTAAGTAATTAGGCTACCTGTTGAAATTTGTAAGAAAAAAAAAAAGATATCAGCCTGAAAAACGTCCTACTTTCATACCACATGGTACATTGCACATTTACTACAGTGTGACTCTGATTGCAGCTTGAAACATTTAGAGTTTAGAACTTTCATCATGCTTTTTCTAATTTGCATAATGTCAAAAACCTTATTAGGATTCAATTAATAATGAATTGTTAAATGAATTTTAATTATTTTTTATCCGTCCATTTGAAATTCTCTTTGATCTTGCTTGTCTGACAATCATGTCAATAGTTAAGGTCTTAAAATATTCCATGAAGCTCTAACCGCAGAAAATTTGCCTCAGTACCAAAGCTTGCAGATTATTTTGAGAAGCAGTGTTTATCATCTCATGAAGTGATGTGTTTTGTTCTTTTTGTTTTATTTTGGCAGTGACTATGGGTGGGAGCGCCAGGCAGATGGGAAGTGCTCTCCTGCTTTTTGGTTTAATCCAAATGGTGTGGCTAAAAGCTGCAGCTCCAGCCAAAGCTTCCTTAACAGCACAGGGTAAGTGGGCCTCAATGTTAAGACCCTCAACAAACATTATTATTCAATCTCATCTTGTTTCACAAGCTGTATAGAATGAAAACAGAAAATCACATATATATATATATATATATATATATATATATATATATATATATATATATATATATATATATATATATATATATATATTGCATCTTGTGTATCATTTTCTTTAAGATAAATAAACAAAGCAATCAATTGCACACTTTGTAAGCGACAGATTTATGTATACTTGGAACAATTACAGCTAAATCTCTATATTGTTGAAAGATTGCAATTGTTTGACTACAGAGGTGAAAAATAAAACCAATAGCGTGTAGCTGTGGCACCTCTAGTATGTGTGAAAAGTGCAGGGTGCGCATCAGTGTCAGATGATGCATCCCTTCATTTTAGAACATAAGTACTGGTTGTTATTAGATGATGCTTGCTTCTTTTCCACTTCATGCTTGAAAGGTATCGTAAGGTCTTGTCCAATAACTGTAAGGAGGAAGGAAGAAATGTGTACTCACCAAAGAGGGTGGCATGCCAACCCAAACCACCCCAGGGTCTGCATCTGTCCACCAGCCACGGAGAGCTCAGTGCTGCCATTGGAAGCAATGTTACTTTCATGATCCACCTTGATAATGTGAGTCATAATTTTACATAATTTGTGTTTAAATAAACGTGTAGTGGCAATTGTTGTGTAGTAGATCAGGGATATTATACATCTTGTCGTAAGTGCAACAGAATGCCATGTATTTTTGCTGAGAGGAACAAAATGGGGCTATGCAGGAAGTGTATGCATCACTTGTACTATATGCCTGGTACCAAATAGATTGAATGAAATGAAAAGTTATGGTATGTGAATAACTTGAACTCCTTGAAGGAGAAATTTTTATTTTACATCGTTCAGAGTTTTTTTTTAAGTCTTGGTTCAATAGAAAAGCAATGAAGACAAAATGAGATAAAGGTGCAGAAACAAAACAAAGAAACAAAAACATTAGAACTCATTACTAGGCATCTTTTCCGTGGGCTTCAGAATTGTTGGTTTATTTGATTGACTTCCATATTGTATTCTGTCAATGTACTATGTATTTTAAACATGTTGAACATTAAGTCCTGCCATGCCTTTTCTATCACTTTTGATGGACCCTGAATATTGAGGCCACCGGGTTTGGATATGGAGTATGATTTTTATCATCTAAGAAACATATTAATGAGTCTCCCCAACTGGCCATACAATTATTAGCCTTCACCGGCAAACACCTAGCGTTTCACTTTTGGTTTCAAAACATCCTCACATCTTGATGTAAGTCAGGGATTTGGATAGCCTAGCGTAAGGCTATCATTTAATCTCTGTGACATTGTCGGTGCAGGTGTGTAATCTGTGGTGCTCATACTGAAGAAGCTGTGACTCTTGACTCAGCAGTCTTTCTATGCTATTCAAAATTATCTCCTCACATACATTGAAACATGTTTTTTTTTGGTTTTTTAAACTGAATGTGTTAATCAAAGTCTCTTGTCACCACCAACAGAATGTGCAAATGCAGCAAATGTTTCCATTTTGCAAAAAATGTTCATCTTAGTGTTTCAGTTCAGTATTGCCCAAGTGTTGCACTGTGCTATAGCCCTGTGTAACTTCCAAATCTCGCAATGAGCTTTTCCTTTTGAATCATAGCCATACTTATTTACAATAAAACATCTGACCATCCGTGGCAATAAGAGGTAACTCTAGATTTGTTATATTTGTACACCTGTATCATAAGGTCACATGTGCTGCTCTTCACTTCACTTCTGCAGTTAAGGTCATACTTGAAATATCATATGCATGCCCTGATCCACATTAATTTACTTTCCTTTTTTCCAAGTTCTACAAAGTATTTGTGCAAGTTATTGCCCATTAACCTACTGACTTCCTTGCACTCACACTGCACTATTTTAGTCTAAAGTTACACAAATAGGAGCACATTTGAGACAATGTGTGATTTCAGTGTTTTGCTCAAGGGCAATTTGACATGTGGAGCGTGACCACAGCGACTTATAAATGGCCCCTGTTTCAAAATGAGCAAACTGAAAAATATTTAATGAGTACACGCAGATCTTGTCCAGATCTTTTCAGTCTATTATCATTGTTAAATTCCAGTATCATTGTTTATATCAGAATTGGTCTTAACATTTCCACATGCATACACACACGCACATAAACATCACAATTATAATGGCTGAAGAAAAGTCAGGTCATCACCAACCACGTCATAATCCTTAGATCTCAACTGTTAGCAGATTTAATTGGAATTACCTCTTTTTTCAATGGTAGCCTGAAAACTGTTGACATGGAGTTAGTGGGTTTTTTCTGGTGAGCTCCACAAATTAACTTTCTGAGACTGATCTACCAAGTTGTGGAAAATAAAGATTGTATTTTAGAGTAAACAATACCTAAGTTAATGTATTTATTTATTTTTTTGATAAAATTAAACACTTTATAAATGGCAAATAATTTAATCTGAATTACAATGGTAGTAGGAATTTGTCCTGTAATTTTCATTGTCCGTCTTAGTCGCTGTGTCCTTGGACAAGACGGTTCACCTGCCTTGCCTGCTGGTGATGGTCAGAGGGCTGTGTGTGAATATGAATGGATGGATGATTAAATGTAGTGTGAAGAACTATGGGCTCCTCTGGATTTGATAAAGGACTGTACAAGTATCTACAACATTTTACAATATGTTTTATTACTGTGATCACAGATCACAGTCGTTACAATTATTGCAATTAGCAAATATTTTCATCACTCTTTTCTTTCTTGTCAATTCTAACTCCCCGATCCCTCTCTTGGAGCATTAGCATTTCTGTCAGTAAAATCTGCAGATGTGTTCAGTGCCTTTTGAAAAAAAAGTGTTCAAAGCTCAGTTTTGTGTGTTTAAGGATTTTGTTTACATGATAGGTATTTTAGCCCAGAAAGATCAGACTACTCTCCACTGTTCGTCTGTTCTTGCTTTTACTCAAAAACAGGATGTTTGACATCATCCCACAAGTTCTTAATTGGACTACTGTCTTAAAATTGATGTGACCTCTCCATCTCTTGCATCTTTTCAGTCTAAGTCTGAGATGCTGCTCAGCTACTGGTTTGTTTTCAATTGATCTCTTCTTAAAGAAAAAAAAAAAAAAAAACATTTCAAAAGCAATTTCTTATTTTTTTTCATATTTCAAAAGACAACATAACTTTTGATGTATTTTGATGTATTCAAATTGAAAAATAGTTCAGAAATGGAAATGACCAGATGAGACCATAAAATTCAGTGTTGGAGGTTAATTCAGAAATTGAGGTTCGTAGACCTAATGAGAAAAACTTGTCCTGAAGTCATCATGCCATTTTTCTTTTGGCCAGTCATTGTGTTTTTGGCTAATTGTAACCTGTTCAGCTCAAACATAGACTGATAAGTTTGCAAGAAGACCCCTCTTTAGACCAAATGGACTAACAAAGGCTATTCCTGCTGGGATTCTTACAGAGAGCTTCGCATTGACATTTTCTTATTATTGGAGTTCTCACAACTAACATTAGATTTATTTCCCTCTTGAGCGAATATTGACTTGTTCTTTGTTTTTATTTGCTTTTCTGTTATCCATTCCACTGGTTGTTTTCTGTATTCTTTGGCATTTTTCTAACGTTGGTTTCTATTTTAAAATAATTTGTCTTTGTATCTGTTCCCCTCTTTAATAAATCTTTTTGTTTATACACTGTTCTTATGAATAATAATAATAATAATTATAATAATAATAATAATAAACACATTTTATTCAAACTACCTTTGAAAACACTCTTGTAAAAACAAGATAAAAACAAGATGAATGACCACACTGATTAATCTCCACAATGCTATTATTTTGAAGACACCTGTTTTAATAGATGATACAGTTACACAGAACCAGATGCATGCCTGCCATTACCGTTGGTTTCCTGCTGCCATAATACACCTGATGGTGAATTATTTGATTTGTAAATATAGAATTTCTATCAAAACATAGATGCTCTAGCTAGAGATGCTGAACACAACTATTTGTCAATTGTTGACTCCGAAAAAGAAACTTGCACATCCGTCGAACTAAACTAAGGTGTTATTGGCTAGAAGAGTTTGATTGAATCATACCCGAAATATTATAGATCACCAAATATTGCATCCAAGCATACCTCTGTGACTGCTATTTTTCTTTAAATTAAATTAAATTGTGTCAGTGACGACAAAGCGATATGTTGCAGCATATCTAATTAAAGCATATTTAAAGGACTTTATAAAATGGCTACTGTTCATAAGTAAAGAAAGTAAAGAAAAGTAAACTTTTATTTACTTTTTGGGCACTGGGTGACCTTTCTCTTTTGCTATTCATCTTGTTTTCTCAAATGGATTTATGTCACCTTTTATCCATAGACGCCCACATGATTTCAGTGGCACTGCTTAATGGACATCCAGGGCTCAGCACTTAAGCAACGGGCCAGGCTATCTCCAGTTGTACTTGGCCTAACAGAAGTGTCCTGACCTAAGCTGTGATGACAGATGCCATGTCATCCTGTGTATCCGCAGGGAGAGTCTCCGAGCACCAGCATCCAGCTAGACTTCGGGGACGGAATCAAGATCACATACTCTAACCTGAGCCGGACTGACGACGGCATCAAGCACATCTACAGAAAGACTGGGATTTATCGCGTGATAGCTACTGCAGAAAACAACCTGGGATCTGACAGCAGCGCACTTTTTTTGCACATTACCAGTACGTGGATAAGTAACGTCATTACTCATTCCTGCAGCACTGCATACAGAATGAACCCTCCTCGCTTTTCTGGACATTTTGACACTGGCAAATATCATGTCAGTCATACTTCTAATATTTTGTGCATATTAGGCTTGGGGGACATGCAGATGCACACACTTTGAGCTGCAGAGTGCATCATCTGTGATTAATTCAGTACTCAATGTTTACTACTTAAATTAATCTAATGCATGTATGTATATGTGCATGTGTTTTGCTACTGCCTCAGGTCCAGTGGATCGTGTTTATCTCTCCGCTCCTATTGTGGCCATCAGGGAGAAAGCAGCTAATCTCACAGCAGTAGTTTGGCCAAGCCACACAAGAACTCTGACCTTCTTTTGGTGGTTTGAAAACAGCTCCGAGGTGAGGGAGCATCACCTCCTGCTTCTACTGTTTTTCAGCATTCGTCTTTGTCCAGATTACTGTCATTGTTTCCACTCTCCCACTCCTCTTCTGCTGTCCTTGCACCATCATATTAATTTAAAACTGCAAACCTACAGAGCTTTTCCACAATAGTGTAAATCTTGGGCTTGTGCCCCCCCCCCCCCCCCCCCCCCCCCCGCTTTTCTTGGAAGATTGAGCTCAAAGGGATCTGACTTATTTATCCCTTTGATTATATTCACTGAAACAACTATTCATTATACGGCGAGCCAAGGGCTGCATACATGTAGTATTTATTCAGCATTTTCTTGAGAAATTCTGTTTGTTTTGTTTTTTTTTTTCTTTCTTTTGAAATTCAGCCCATTATAACTCTGGAAGGAAGCATCTCGCACATGTTTCTCAGAGAGGGAGAAAACAAGGTCACGGTCCAGGTTGCTTGTGGAAGCAGTGTATTGGAAGACTCAAAAGTTATAACTGTTAAAGGTGAGTGGAAAAGACAGACTTCAAAGCACTTTATAGGTACATGAATATGCAATAGGCTACTGTTGGGGGGGGGAGGAAGTGATGCCTCACGGTCAGCACCGTGAGCTGTGCCTAATGTATGTCAGTGTAGACCTATCTAATGAATAAAATGTCACGCTATGCGAACATAAAATCTGGAAGAGCAATTAACTTCAAGGCGTATGTTCCCAAATGAAAATAGACAAATCTGCACATCATATTAATCAAAAACTAAACTAGAAGTAGCGTTTATGTTCTAATACATACTACTTCACCCCTTTTTTCCAGAGTACTTCAGGTCACTGCTGTTGTCGTTTTCACCAGCTCTTGACGAACACAATCCTGACATCCCCGAGTGGAGGGAGGACATAGGCCGTGTGGTGCGGACAGCTCTGTCACAGGTACATCAAGTCCCAACAGGTCCTTCCTGAAACCAGCATTGGAACCCCATTACTTTCAGGGTCATTACTATTTTAAACCCCTGTGCAATAATAACCACACAGCCATAAAGTTCTGTCCTCCACAAGCCTTTTTTTTAGGTGATCTGTGATGACAGGTCACTAGTGTGAATAAGTAGTGTGAATTAGAGGCGATGTCAGCCATTCTTGCTGCGGAGAAACACGGGATATTGCTATATTTTGGTCTCAAACTTAAATTAAGCTCCTTAATGGAGTTAAGCCTGTCATTCGTGTCCCAGCAGGTGTCCGGGGTTTCTGAGAGTCAGCTGATGGTGTCTCTGTACCCTGGACTTCCGACCACAGCTGAGCTCTTCATGCTGTCTGATGAGCAAATGTCAAGTGAGCACAAGAAAAGAAGCGAGGAGGCTTTGGATACAGTAAGAGACGCGACTTGTGGAAATTTTTTCATTTGAACGTTTCTGGTAATAAAAAAAGCAAACCATCAACATCAATTGCAAACATGTCACCTCCAGTGTAATTTGTTCCTACATATCAGCATGTTGTCTTAAACTTTAGTTCAAGCTCCCCCGCTATGATTGTGTTCCTGACCATCTCTTAAGGTGACCCTAGCCACCCTTCAGAGGAAGCTCATTTTAAACTTCAACAACAATAACAGTTTGTTATTTGAACTCTTAAAATGTTGGTCCAATGAAACTGAAAATCTAATACAAAATAGGTAGAGCAGGAGAAAAAGAGAAAATAGACGAAAGGGAAAATCCTGACGCTAACACAAACAGTACTGTAAACAAACATGTAAATCTGAATGCGCAATAAATAATGAACCAGGAAATAAAAACACAAAGAGGCAAAATCAAATTAAATAAATGACAAGGAAATGATCAAAATAGACACTTAAATGAAAACCTAAGTTCTTACACCATAACATCATAACAGACTCTTAATTAGCTTTGTAAGTCAGTCTGGCAAGTTCTCTTTTTCTCATGGTGACACTTTTGGAGCAGTCTGTGCTCAAAAAAGTTTTTGTTCACCCATTTGAAAAAGAAACTCCTCCCTGGACATTTCTGTTCTGCATTGTGCCTGGGAACTGAAAGGAGAATAGCCATTAACATGTCCCATTTTCATGCGTTGCCAGACTCTCCTTTATGCCACATTTAGCCAGTCAGTAGAGAGGTTTGGTAGATGTCTGGTGGGCTGAGCCATCCTTATCATTTTTGGTAAGGATAGAACTGGACACTGGAAATGTTTTGTCTGATGTAGCATATTAACTTATCTTGGGCTGCACAAGAGAGCCATTCAAAAATTAAGCAAATCAGCTCTAATAAAGAATATCTTCTCCAGATTGTCATTTAAGCATTGTATTTCTAAGTATTTTGCTCTTTTAGTGTCATTATTATGTTAAGAGTCAAATGATTGCAATGACAATTCTGGATTGTGTCCGATAACATCCTTTGTGTTATCTTTCCTAAACAGATATCAGATATCTTTGTCACTGCCCTGAACCAAGGCCTGGTCCATTTTGAGCTAAAAGCAAATATTCATATTGTCGTGTCCATGACTCAGCAAACCTTGGGTAAGTCCTGCTGCAACATTAGGTCACTGTTTCTACAAACCGGTTTAGTTTTACATTTCTATTGTTTTTGCCAACAAATAATATATATCTTCAAACAGGCTGAAGGTTCATGGTTTTCAAACTTATCAACATAATTTTTCCATTTTCAAAACTCTAAACTGTTTGACCCAAGGTTTTGTCTAGAGTTAAAACTTCAAGTACAGTTTATTACAGGACTTAAACATTATTCAGTTTCAGGGTTTTTTTTTTGTTTGCTTTTTTTTTTAACCTTAAGCTGTGGTACAGTAGCTGTTTGAAATCAGTCAATCGATGAGGTGATTGACAAGGAGGGCATTAGTTATGCGCCAAGGAAATCTGCAGGGTCATCGGGTCATTAACATATTGCACAAATGTGCCGATCAGCCCTGCGTGGCTTTACCCTTTTCATCCACCGATGGATCTGTCTTCATTTGTGTCTGCACACAAAGGTCTGGGTTGCCTTTAAAATGATCCTGAAAGGTCAAACACTTCATTGTCTTCTATCAGTGGGAGAGAAAGATGGGTGGTGAGGAGAAATGCTTTGAATATTGCACCTCAGCATGCATAAACTGCTGCAACACGAAGGTCCCCAGGGAGAGACCAGGGTTGTCCTGACAGTTTCTTTTAACACCCTCAGAGGATAACATGCAAATTTCAATTCTTTAAATTGCAGCTCTGGTGGTTACATGGGATTGAGTAATCAAAGTAATCCCTCTGGAAGACAAACAACCATAAGTGAAAGGAAACATGTATAAACATTATATATTACTTGTACTTTTGGACTCTGGCTTTTGGCTCACAATAGTTAAATTCATGTTCATGACCAAAATTGCACAAATTTGTAAGAAAAGGATTTGTCTAAGAACAGTGGCCTGGAGACGTAAAATGCCGGTACGCTATGAAAGAATTTTAAAAGTGCTCCGTTGCAAGTCCAAGTCCAGTCTACTTGTAATTATGAACCTTGGTAAATTACCTCTCAGGACAAAAACTGAAAGATTTAATTTTCAACTTTGTTCAGAAAACATTTTGAACTAACAAGGGTCATAAAAAGCCAATAAAAATAAAAAGAAACCCATAAAAAGACATATTGGGCAATTTTATTTTTCACACATTTGGAATAATTGGGTTCAGCTGCAGAGTCAAGTTGCATACTTTTGTCATACTTTTATCAGAGCCTACAGATGCAGAAGAACCTTCAACCTCTGAACACGGCATTCACTTCATGTCTTTAACAAAGCTGTGGTTCTGAGGCTACAAAGACTTTTTTTCATTAAAAATGTCTTAAAATTTTCCTGACTGTGTTGATATTCACAATTTCATATGACAAATTTGAATGTGCTTGTGTTTCAGCACCACTGGTGGATTCAAATTCAATTCACAGTGGGCCCGCAATGCTAATGCTGATCAGCGTGGTCTTTGTTGGTATAGCTGCATTTTTTATCTACAAATTCAAAAGGTTTGTCCGCCCGCACGCCAAACTACATTCTAGTCTGTTATAGAACCTAATCTTTTAAATGAAATGCCTAAAAATAAATAAATAAATCTTTGCTGGTGTCTCTGTCAGAAAAATCCCTTGGATCCATGTGGAGACTGAAGATCGCCATGAGAAAGATCCAGAGGTGATAAGCACAGTAGGTCAAAACGATGCCATGTGCAAGGTCAAGCTAAGCGAGTTTCCGTCTCAGAAAGAACTCATGGAGAAAGAGCTGGAAGGCAGAAGCAGAGGTAATCAGTTTCAAATTTTCACTATCTGCAGTTTTGTGCAGCACACTGTACTTAAGCACTATTGGGAGAAATACCAAGATCAGCTTTTGCTTCAGTTTAAAATATATTCAAATGATGAATGTCATAAAATAAACGCATAATATAATATGACATAATATATAGTCGGGGAAGCAGTATCAATCCAATTCAGCTTTACTTATAAAGCACTTTACATTGCCAGAAGGACCAAAGTTCTGGATGGAATACCGTATATTTAAAAATTACAAAATGGCAATATTTTGGAGATCTAGTAAATCATGAAGAGATATAGCTGCTAATGAGTCATTTCCAAAGTAGTATTCTGAAACACTACAGTGTAGATAACAAACCTCATTTTGATCTATCCTAAATGAGTTTCAAAGACTACATTTTAGAATCCAGGGTGTGACGGTTGTTACTCTGTCGTTCTTGTTCAGGCAAAATTAAATGCAGACTAATAATATCTGTGAACCACTGTGATCCATTAATCCATTAAAACAGGATTTAAAGGATGACTGTCACTGTAAGAGACTGATACCGATTAGCATTTTATTGCCCCCAAAAATACACTACTCTGCATTTGAATACATGTTAACAGCATTTGGTGAAGCCTGAAGCAGCTCCATTGTATCAGTCTCACTTAAATGGCTCCTGTTAGAGTGATTCCAGCGTGCCCTGTATTGAAGTGCAGCACACGTCCGAGGAGCTGGAACATCTTTATCACCGCGGTGTGTCATATTTTTGCAAATTGCCCCCCAAGAGCACAGCCAAAGCGGCTGCAAAGAAACCCAGATATCACTGTGACAAGTTAACTTTTTGATTGCTTCGCGTGACATCTTCTGTGAAGCCTTCGAGATGGAAACTACTCATTCCCTACACACTGACTGTGGACTGCTTGACAAAAGTAGCATTGCAGTGCTTCTGACACAGACATGTGGGCTGCAGGCCTTTTTTTGTGATCACTCAGCACTTTTGGCTGTTCTTCATTTCTCAGCTGTTTCCACCTTTTCAAGTCCTAAGACAAATTAACTCATTTTAGGGTCACTAACAAAAGTGTTTATTTGCCAAAAGGCAGTAGAGCATTGGACCTTCAAGTTTTGGAATTGGCAAATCAAATTAGTTTGGCACATCTGTTTAGAGATGTCATTTATTTTCATCAGTTTGGATTTATTTGTCTTTATTCTGATTTTTTTTATATATATATATACAAAGCATACTGTACTGTACAAATATGTAGTAATATATATTTTTGTCATGCAATAGTTGATGTAAAACATTTTGTAATCTTGTGCATAAGTAACACAGTTTGACATTTTGAAGTCTCCAGAGGGGGAAAAAATAGTGGTTTTATATTTAAGTCAAATCAAGTTAGATTTATTTGAATATCACATTTTAGCAAGAGGACAATTTGAGATTCAGTGTGTTTATAGCTTTTTTAAGGCCTGGTATTAACATGCGTCCTTATAAAAGTAGAGCATGCTCGTTCACACATGGCATAAACTCCAGATACTTTACTTCTAAATATTCAAGTAGTCATCTCACAGGTAGCACTGTCAGCAAAATTGAATCAACGTCCTACTTTTAAATACTTTAGACGTTAACTCTCGAGAGATTTACCAAAATCACATTTTTGTTTGTCATCTGTTTCAAAACTCTTAATCAGCTTAAATATGTAAAAGACACGATAAGAGGGAGATATTGCAAACAAATGAAAATAAATAAAGAGATAAAAAAATATAATAAATTCACCACTACCCTTAAAATCTCCACCAAAGTAAAATCGTCTGATGGTTTGCTGGCAGCTGGAAGCTGCATGATACATCTTAATCACGCTCATATCTATAATAAATTGAGTAAGCAACCTCAGTAGGCAATTTCATCATTTTAAATGACCAACCGCAGAGTGGTTTTAAAGAGCACAACTTATATAATTTATATGTTATATATTTTCTAAGTGGGAGATGACCAAATACTCTGTTGCTTGAGGGTAGTCACGTCACATCAGTGGGTGGTTCTTTAATGATTGTCTTCAAATTGCTAAACTATTTCAGAATTTTAGTGTGACATAGCGTCCTCTAAAGGTTGTCAAAGGAAAAATCGTCTCGAAAGCAATTCTAATGTTCAAGTGCTGCTTGGATAGGACCGGATTGTTCAGAGCAAACACTGGTGTGAAGAGAGCCTGTTTGCTCTTTGTAGTCCAAATTACTTTACAAGCTGTAATTGAAATGTCTTAATTGTTGTCAGTGTAGTTTGAACAAAAGCAGCACATTTTAACTTTTTATTTTTTATTTTTTTATGTGAACATGAATTATCATATTTTCTGAACTATAAGTCACAGTTTTTTTTTTTTAGGGGGTGCGACTTATACGTGAAATTATTAACACATTATTATATCATATCATAAGTTATTTTCACACTAAACCGCAAGAGGGCGCTCTGGGCTTGTGTTGATAATGTGTGTGGTAGAAGCTACCTCCGGAGTTAGCAGGGTTGTTTACAAGCGACACCGAAGATGAAGATTTAGTGATTTGGAGTGATGGATGGTTTGGTAAACTTGTTAGCATGTTATTGATGCTACAGTTATCTGAATAACTCTTAATATGTTATGTTAACATACCAGGCACATTCTCAGTTTGTTGTTTATGTGTCATGTAACGTTAGCATACCGTGCAATTATTCAGCCTGTCGTTGACTCTATTCCATTTTTATTTTATTGGATTTTATGAAATAAATTTCCCCCCAAAATGTGACTTATACTCCGGTGCGACTTATATATGTATTTTTCCGCTTTTTATTATGCATTGTACGCCTGGTGCGATTTTTATTCCGGAGCAATTTATAGTCTGGAAAGTACGGTATTTGATTTGTGCTGAGGCAAAACGACCACAACGGCACCTCATAAACCTTAGTATTAAACTTAGTCCTTAAAAGAACAAGCCCAATACATTTTCTCTACCTTATGGTGGATTTTGATTTGTGTGAAAAGGCTTTCTGCCAAGGGCGGCATGGCCTACAGGGTAGCAAGGACCAAAAAGATAAATGAAAAAAAATCTATCAGATGCACCTCAAAAGGTTTTTGTTTTGCCTATTTGCATATCAAGGTGCACAATAATATTGATGCTAGGTATTGATGTTGAACTTAGTATGCATTAAATTAAATAGAATATTTTAGTGTTTTTTTGCAAGGAGCCTAGAATTTATTAATCATTTCTGGTTTGGTTGTGAGTGGAAAGAGAGGTACAAAATTCAATGTCCTGTCAAAAATTTTTTTAGAACACACCCAACTGTAATAACACCAAATGGAGAGAAGGCAAAACCAAACCCATTGAACTTGTTTAGGAGTTATCTACAATTATTTAAGCCAACATACATACTAAACCTGTATTTACTTGTTTTATTTTTAAAGTGTGAAATGTCTTTTCTGAATACAAGGAAGGAAGTAAACAATTTTCAAATCAGGATTAGTTCCTGTTCAAATGAACTGTTTTTATAAAATTTCTAAAATAGCTAAAATATATTCTTCAAAACTGACTTCAGTTCATATATTTGAGTTACTCTTGTTAAAAACTCATAGGTAAAAAAATGTTAAACAATGTAGTAGCTAAAGAGCATTTCCAACCCAGAAGCTGCTAGAGACTGAAACCAAAGCAGAGTAAACATTAGGCTTACATTCATCGTGCTTGTGGGAACATAACTCTAAATGAATTATGGCATTGCTCTGTAACTGCAAGCTGCAACAAAAATGACTTATTGCTGCTTCAGCAGCAATTAACTTGTGCAATCAACAACAGCCTAATACATTTATAATTACATAAATTGGTCAGAAATGATTTTAAATGACTAAGATGAAGCATAAAAAAGCATCAGAGAAATTATTGCACCGACTCTATAAATGACATCATCAGTGAAATTTACATGTCTCATTAGATTTGAACTCACTTATAGTATAACATTGACTGTGTGGCCATAAACAAATGATATACAGCTTTTGTTCTGCTGCTTAAAAGAGTAATAGCAAAGGTGAAGGATTTATTTTGTGTGTCTTCTCCCTCATGGACATAAAACTATTCATAATTTGTTAGATCACCAGTAGTTGTTAGTGTTGTAAGACATTCATTTTTTACATTTAAATTGTAACTTTTTATTTATGCTTTAGAGAGGCCATTTGTGTGATGCCCCTTATAATTTATTCTTTTGAAAGACATTTGAAAACCTACAAAATGCTCATATTTTCTAAATTAAACGGAACACATTGCTTTACAATGCTATGTGAAGCATCGTGATGATTTGTAATGCACTGTCAAATTGATTGTGCTATAAAATGGCACTATGTGCCTGGAAAAAAGCATGATACGCCCCCTTTAATTAACTTGTAACAGAAAATGGTTTTGTTGATGCAATGTTAGGCAGAGTTTTTCATGCATTACATGTAAACATATGGTTTAATCTCTGAGCCATATTAAAACACACATTTGCTTGCTGGACAAGCTCCACACATCTGCACAAACATCTGAATGGCCCAGCTGTTGATCCCTCTCTTCAGACTTCTGTTATGGCAACGTACTGTGGGGCATGCTTCATCTCACAGTCTTTGCTGCACTTCCCCTTTAAGCCAGGACTCTGCATAAGACTTGTTTCATACTCTTAGGGCAGAAAGTGTTTTCAGCAGATAACACTGTTTGTTGGTGGCTGAGGAGAGGGATGCCACTTTTCAACTTAATAAATATCACCCACTGTTGTTGCACTACTGGGTCCTTCAAGAAAGTTTGGACGCACAACCCCTCTGCCTATTTTAATGTCTACATATTAATTAGTCTACATATTAAATCCTTTCAATAAAAAGGCCTTCTTTTGTGTTCTAAGCCAGACACAGGCCATGTTTCTTTAGTGAGCCATTCATCTGTTCATCCATCATCTTCCACTCATCTGAGGTCAGGAAATCTTGAGGCGCTGCGAGGCCAGCCAGATAACCAGTTCCTCCAGCCTGTTCAGGGTCTTCTTGGGGGTCTCATCCTGGTGGGACGTCCCCAAAACATCTCACCAAGGAGACGACTATGGGCCATCCAAACCAGATGCCACCTCACCTGGCTCCTCTCAGTGTGGAGGAGCAGCAGCTCTACTCTGAGCCCCTTTCAGATGACTGAATTTTTCACCTCCTCTATAAGGGAGACCCCATGATATTCTATAGAGAAAACAAATTTTAAAACAAACGACAACAGTGCTATGAAAATGTTTTTCTTACTTAAATTGTTATTCGGCATGAGATATTATGAAAATCATACAATATTAATGTAACATTTTCAAAAACATGTTTACTTTGTATTAAAACCAGGTCATTATAAGCTATGAAATGGTATCTGAAAGTCATGTAGATAAATCCAGAGGACAATTTGTAAGATAATTGTGATATCAAGGCAAGTTCTGAACTTTCCACATGTGTGTTTTATGTTCACAGGAGGATTTGGGAGAAATATGGAGAGAATTGTGACAAGGGAATTTCCTAATTGTACTAATGTCTAATACATAAGTAAGTACTGTGTGTGGTGTACTTTGTGCTTAGTTTGCTTTGTTAGAATATACATATATATATTTTTTTCATTCATGTCATGCTGAAAGCTGCAATTGTTCAAAGTCATTTTTTATTTCTGTGGATAGGATGCGTAGTTTGCTGTATCTCAATTGTAACATTTATTTGCTTTGAAGGTGTCCATCTACTGAAATCAGTCCAGATGGTCCTAAAACTGCCATAGTGGTTGCTATAAACGTTTTATAAATGGCTTGAAAATATTGTCCAGATTTTACAATATTGGTCTGAGTTTATTATATGTAAAGGATTCTTCTTTAAAGTTATCGACAGTTGCTACATGTGAAAATATTAAAAATATGTTTTAGAAAACATTAGGATCCATTCACTGGCCACTTTATTAAGTCGCAAATTGTCTCTACCACATCGAGATGTAATTGGCTGAGCCACTGTTTCCGCTAACAACCCGTCAAACTGATCCACCTAATAAAGTGGTCAGAGAATGTTATGTGGATTTCTACATGAAAAAAAAAAATGTCTATAATGTTCTGGAAGGACCAATTGGACCTACGTAGAGGAGTATTAAGACATTTGACTCAAAATGAAAGAACCTTTCTTTTTATACATATAACTTACAAGAGTTGGTAAAACCATTTCCTATTTTGGTTAGTGTGTTCCCCTACTGCACACAACTTAACCAGGATGTAAAGTGTTAACTGTATCTTGCCTCAAATCTACAATTACTACACCAGGTGAAATTTTGGAGCATAAATGTGTTTCTACCTTTCTAGTAACAGAAGTTTTTCTGTTGTAAATATCATGAAGATGTGTACAAATGTCCAAATCTGATTATTGTGAATGCTCAAAGGACAGAAACAAGTTGTGGTTTTGCTTTGTGAGATAATAATGGTGCTTTGAAAGACTGCTTCTCAGATTTTGGAAGTCTGTCCTTATTAAATTTGGGATTATTGATGCCTTGTACATAGAGAGGGGGGAAAGAAAGTGATACAGTAGCGTAAAGTCACTAAACAGTCTTGTGTTTCCATCTGCTTCAGCTCTACAAGCTCTATGATCACTTTGTTTACTTTATTATCGACAACAGCATGCCCCAATTAGCTGTGAACAAAGACTATGTTGGGGTGTGTTTGTGTGTACTGTATATATGTTTATGGTGATTTTAAAACTTTCTTGACACATTAAACAAATTATTAAACATGTTGTCTAAAGGTCCAGTTGTGCAGTTGCTCAAAAGTTATGCATGACATATCTAGTATTGTATCTTTTTAAGGACATTGCCATGTTTTAAGTCACATTTCTTACTGTGAACATATTAACATTACAATACTGTTGAAAATAAATGTATTTTTATATGTTTTTTTTTATTATTATTATTTTTCTATTTCGCATGTTCCCGCAATATGTGTTCGGTAGGCGTATGTGTGCAAATACATTGCTTAGACTATGTCTGTGATGTCATGACATAATCCTGACAAAAATAGTTCAAGAAGCTGTGTTCTTGCAAACCTTGCCCCAGTCTTATCTGGATCACTGGTGTCTTGTAACAGGCAGTGCATCAGCCTCAACATACTGCTCTTAATGATCTCACAGAGGCTCTGATGTCAGCTTTAATGGGGAGAGGTGTGATAACAGCCACATGAAGATTCCCATCTGACATTTAGACCGGGCTCCATTTTACCTCTTTCGCTCAGTTAGTCTGGTACAGATGGTTGCTGTTTTAATGGGAACAATTACAAGGCTTTGGACAACGATGAGAAATGGATGTCTTGGTAAAGAAGAGCTACGAGTATTGCTACTGCGTCCCCTCTTTCTTCTGGTACAGAGGAGATCTGCTGCACATTAAAATGTCACGCAAACTGCCAGTACGGAGGACGGAAACTTCACACGGGCCCATCTTCTGCTTTGCATTTTGCTTGCCACTTCAACAGCCACGTCTCTCACACACATACACCAATCTCCATCACTCAAACAGCCATCAACGCCCCAAGAGTCTTATTCTCGCCTGTGCTCTCAGTCTGAATTAACACCAAGGCTTCTCTCTAACCGCCCTGGGATGTTCTGCGGTGCACAATCAAATTGAACGGTGACAATCACTAATGGATGATTCGCTGCAGCCAGACACTGTAATGTAGCACTCAATGAAAGGAAACATGCTCATCAATTTCACACTGTGGCTAACACAATATTGCTGTGGGTTATTGTTGTGGGACATTTTTCATTCAAGGTGCCATCCGGAGTAGGAAAATCTTCTTTGTTGACCGGGTACGCGTTGATCTCTGGGAGAGGGGATAATTAATTTGTTGCACAGTGGGAGAGCGAAAGAACCAGCCAATTAGAAACACTCCAGGATACTCTGCACTGTTCATTGTCCTCCCACTCTGCCCCTTTGTAACAAGAAAATGGCTGCAGCGAAACTTCAGGCATGCTAAGCACTTATTGAAAGAAAAGGCACTAAACGTCCAATCCAACAGAGGAAAACATGGAGTCAAAGCCGTGTGTTTCATACGCAGAGGCAGTAGAGCTCTTGGCAAAGAGGTTCACACCTGTTGGACTTTTTCTCATTTTACAGTCATGAACATCAACGCACTTCATAAGGTTTTTATGTTTTAGACCACCACAAACTAGTGTAGAATTCAGAAGCAGAGGGAAGACGATGAGCATAGTTTTCTATTTTTTAACAAATAAAAGCCTGAAAAATGTACCAACATTTATAGCACTTATATTAAGCTTTCCTTAGTTATGATTTATAACAGTAGAATGAGAGCTACAAAATTATGGGTGTATGTCTAATACCAGCACTGCATATCTACATACATTTGTTGTAGATATGTGTTGTTATAGTCCAAACTCATCAAACTACACTGAGTATTTGGGAACATAATTTTTTAAGTCGTGCCACAGTTTCCCAATTGATTTAAGCCTGGCTTTTAACCAGCCATTGTAACATATGAATATGCTTTGATTTTAATCATTCTATTGTAGCTTTGGTGTTATGTTCAGATTTGCCATCGTACCAGAAGATGAAACTCCAGATATTCTCTCTCCATACATCTACTGGATTTTCTTGTGGGATTTCCCTTGTTAATTCATCTTCCCATTAACTCAGACTGGATTCCATCTGCTGAGGAAAAAGCATTCAGTCGCTCAACCAGTTCTCTTCAGTTGAGTGACTGAAGAGAACCAGAGAAAAATCCCCCAAAAGCAGCATAGTGCAGCGGGATGTAAAAGCCCGACTGGCTGCTTAATCCTCTCGTCACCTGTTTTTCAGTTTATGTGGACAGTAATGTTTTGGGTCAGATTGCAGTTGTGTCATGCTTCATCAGTTTTTGGATCATTGGTCAGTCCTCCATGAGGTGTTCAGAAGTCAGGATATTGTTTTCTAACTGAACCATCCCTTAAACGTCTTTATAGAATAGCTTTGTAATTTACACAGAGATGGAATCTACTATCTGTATTTGGTGACTTCCAAAAACAAATAGGTGTTCTGGATTTGCTTTAGGGGTATCAGAGGAAATGAGGCTAAATATAATGCATGCCATGCTTTTTTTCTATTTGTAAGAAATTTTGTTTTTCTTCCTCTTCAGAATTATGAACTACTTTGTGTTGGCCTATTTCAAAAAATCCCATTATATACATTGCAATTTGTTGTTGTAACATGAGAAAATAAAACAATATATACACCATGGACCCTGACATATAAACAGTGACTAACAGCAGTGAACATTTATAACTTTACACACTAACATAAACAGTGTTTCTGTTTAATTCAGCAACCAGCCACACTGCAGTGCTGTTGTGTCTCTTCTTTATTCTGCAACCATGGTTACCTCTGCAAGATCAAACAAAAAAACACTAACAACCCACTGAATAATCACTTCACTTGTAATGTATGAGTTGTCTAGCCTCTGGAAAAGAGAAAAAAACAAAACAACAAATTACTGAAATACATTTTTTCCAAGGTTAGACATATTTTAAGCAGATCAAAAGGAAACAAAAACATCATGCAAATCTGTTCACGGTTGTATTCACAGCTTAATAACCAGGACTGAAAGATGATTAATTTCACATAATAACTTTAAAAAAAAAAAAGAAAGATCTTTGAACAGCTGCACGAAGAGTTCTTCTGAGCTTGAGTTTATTTATGCTTCTGGCTCAATCAGGGGATTGCTAGGAAGAAGTATGGAGAAGCCTCCAGTCAATTTGTCTTACTGACATATGATGCTGACAACACTTAAAAAGAAAGTTTGATGAAGAAGGACCTCGGTACATATCCCAAAGAGACAGCGGCTGACCGAAGCCGTGTGCGTGGGCTGAGCTGCGTTGACAGGAGATATGTCTTCTCTATCTCAGTGTCCCTCGCAGCGCAGGAGATGAACAAATCTGCAGCCTTTTGTCCGCCGAGACCTTGGGGGCAAACCTAGAACACATTGCGGGCCCCTTTGCATTTCTGGAATCTTGGGAGATGGCGGAGAATCAGTCCAGAATAAATAAAAAGGGCTTTAAGCAAAACAAAACTAAACAAGAAAAGAAGAGAAAAAAAATGTAGGGCAAATGTTGAAAAGACACCACCAACCTTCACAGTAATCTCAGTTCAAAGAAAAGATTTTGTAAGTGTGCCAAGGAATTTTTTAAAGCAAATAAACCTTGATCTTATTACTAATTATACACAAACAACTTCTTCTTAGTTCATGTAATTATTCCACACTTGGAACGAGTCAATACATTTACATATTGCTCTCAGTACAAACCAGAAAGTACAAGAAATACACAAACCAACGAAGAGGAAATTTACACTAGGTGTGACTGTGAGAATTGAATGAAGCATTTCTTTTGGGGGTAAAATCATTTGAATATTTTAGTTCAGTTTGTTTCAGATCCATGATGTTTCATTGTTTCTAAAATGACTTATTTGTGTCTCCTAAACAACAGGGATTTCAGAGAATGTCATCTTCTGTGCGTACCTATCTGCTACAATCTTCTGTTGTGTTTTTGTTTTTTTGTTTTTCTCTCCGCTATGACATATATAACATTGTGAGCTGCGGAGAGACAGGCTTGATGGAATACACAGATCCGGGGCTGGGAGCCCTCCATCATCTCCTGGATATTGCGAGTTTTCATTGGATGAGAATCTGGTGATAAGATTTACTGATTACAGAGAGCTTAATGAATCTGGTTCCCTCACTGTCTTACTCTGATAAGTCCGTGCAAAAAAAAAAAATAAAGTAAACTTCACAAACTCATGTCCGGTAATCAGAAAAAAATGAAAGATTTTCTATATATGTATAGAAAATTCTATATATATATATATATTACACTCTGCTGTCATACCACTGTTTGATGTTTTCATATTTGAGCAGTTGCAGCTATAACCAGCTGAGACAAATAACTTTCGCTTCTTCCATTATGGATGTACAGTATTTACATAAAAAGATCAATGTCCTTGCAAAAATACAAGTATTTCAGTCAAAAACTGTTCCTTTTCAAGAGGCAAGTATAAATCTGTACAGTCTCCTTGGAGGGATTTAGGCAGCACAGTGTGAACTGGTCCATCCATGCATGGGTAGCAAAAGACTCGAGACCATTCATTGTGACCGCAGCTTCCTAGCTTGCTGGAAGTAACTGCCAAAGAAGATGTATTGCTTTCGAGTCGGTCATAGACTTCCAACATTAAAACACATGGGGCGCTTCATCAGAGAGCTTGATGTCTGTGTGAGATGGCAGGTAGCCTGGCAAGGCAGAAGAAAGGGAAGAGACAGCAGAGAGATTTTATGTCGGTATTTGCATAAGAGTGTGTTTTTGCCGGCAAACACATTCATCTTGGATAGGCAGATTGTTTACTGTAGGTGTGGGAAGGGAAGGGGTAAATCAGCTGGAACCTCATAGATACCGCTTGATGAAAATGCTTTCACCACTGCGCTGCATTCCTGATGCACTAATTATTTTATTGAATCAAATAATTCACCTGGACGTGCTCATCACTTTAGGCTGGCGCTTGATTGTGCTTCACTTACCTGTGTATACTAATACCTCTGTGTGACAAACTAAGGATGGCAAAAGCATAAATATACAGCACATAATAAAAGCTGCATCTTGCCAACTCGTATGACAACCCAGTGGGTGAAGGGGAGGGACGTAAAGCAAAGCATCAGCACTTAAATTAAGTGAATCCCTCATTGCCGACAGCGAGCTTCAGCTTGTGGCCACATTCCTCTACTGTTATAAAGGGTTATAAAAAATAAGACACTGCAATGTTGTGTAGGTTTTAAGAATCAGCCAATAAAGCTTGACTTCATTCAGAGATGCTCAAAGATAAAAAAAAAATAAAAGAAAAACTGTATTTAGTGCAGTTTGACTAAAGAGTTCATTCCAAGCAACCTAATTTCTATTGCATACAAGTGAATCACTTTTTTAAATACATATAATGAAGATGTTATTCATTAGAGTAATTTTGCTCAAAATTACTTTAATGAAGCTCATTTATTATAAATATGTTTTTACACTAAGAGCAACTTTTACTTTTTACTACGTCAATTATCACTTATAACTAATAAAACCCCAAATTCTGTTGGTTGGAAAATTTGAGTGAGGCATAAGATCAGTCATAGAGAAAATGATTCATAAGCTGAAATGTTGGGCTGCCGAGTGTCCATGTACATTACAGGATATTTATACAAGATTTAATCAGGGCTCCTTTAGCAGAAGTCACGATAATATTTCTGGGTGTTGCGTAAATAATGTCCCTCTGGCTCTAGCGGTGTTCAGGAAGTCCAGGTTGCTTTAATTGTGGCCTTCAGGTTGTCTATGTGGTTGGCTCTGGTGTTTATCAACAATACTCCATAGATTTTTTTTTTTAAACTAGATTTAGGTCAGAAGAGTTTGCTGGCCAATCAAGCACTGCATGGTCATTAACCAGGTATTGGTACTTTTTCAGTGTGGTCATGTGCCAAGTCTTGCTGGAAAATGAAAGCGGTATCTCCACAAAGTTTGGCAGCAGGAGGGAGAACAGCTTTGGCCTTTATAGAACACAGCAGACCTGCACCAGCAGATGGCATTGCTCCTTAAATCATCATTGACTGTGGGAATATAATAATGGACCTCGAGGAACTTGGATCCTGTGCCTTTCCAATCTAGGCCCAGAGTCCGGGAGATTGGTTTCCAAATGAAATGTAAAATTTAATTTCCTCTTTCCGCTCTACTTTATATGAAAGAGAACTTTAGCAGCCCAGTACACTTTCTCCTTCACTCAGGTACAACACTTGTGTTGTTTCAAATTGTGCTAAGGCACAATGAATGTGACAGTTTTCTGGCTGAATGTCCTTCAAGAGTTTCAGATAAACTAATATTTCAGTATTAGGAAGTTTTTTTATAATTGGGTTGTTAAATGCTTGAAACATACACCTATGAACGTAATCAGTCTACGTGATATATGAGTTTTACATCTCATCTACTGTTGGTAATTATCAGATTGATGCATTGTGCAAATTGCTATACGATTAACTCTTTGTGCAGTGGTTCTTTATTGTCAAAAAGGCTTAACATAACCTCAGTGTGGACAAGTGTCAGACAGGTAAGGCTATAAAAACATCAATAATTCTGTAAATTAAGATCTCTGGAACTGCTAAGAGTTTTAAGGCCTTTTTTTAAACGATTATGAATTAAATGTATCATTCGATTAATTAATTACATAGCATGCAATTAACTCGATTCAAATTAAAGCTGGGTTCTATAAATGGCTGTATAATAATTAGTAACGCAAAGGTACCATCGTCCAATTAGCCAGAAAATGTAAGATTTGAACAAAAAATTAAATATCTAAATATTTAACATTAATATATGAATCAGTTTGCACAATAAAAATAATCACACCACTAAATATGTCAAGCCATCAATTTAGATTGGCATGAAAAAATATGCATGTGAAAAGTACAGAGAAAAAAAAAGTTAATGCCTGGTGATAAAAAGAAAATTTCCTCAAAGGAATATCCATTTACCCTTGTCATTACAAGCAGATATTCATGCAATTTTAATTCTGAATACACCCACATTACAGTCTCAGTGGAATTGGTGAAGGATGCGCCACTACAACGTGAGTGAAAAAACAAAAATCCAAAAATAGGACATAGAAGCATTGATACCTCTGCTTTTTGAGTCCAGTTGTATATCCACATGGTCCAGTGAGGTCAGCTCATCCCCCTCAGGGTTTGGGACAGCTATGGAGGTCACCGCAGGGATGACCTCTTGTTCTTTGTCAGGCTTCTCTGTGGCGTATGTGTTCATGCCTGGGATCTTTCTGCAGGTCGTGCAGAGTGGGAGAAGTTTAGAGTAAAGCAGAGCTGCATTAATGGAAATCTGCCATCACTTTTACTTCCACTAATGCTTTCACTGGGCATAATGTGTCACACACTATTTTTAACAGTTAAAGATGGTGGAGGATTGTTTGATAGCTGGAAACTAGGGCGTTTTGCATTCCACTGGGCTACGCTCTCTCTCTTTTATATTGTTCACCTCAGTTTTCAATCAATTTTTCATCCCCTCTGATGCATCCCCAGTTCTGCCTAAAACTAACTTCTTGCATTTCTAATTTCAGATTTCTCCCTCATGAGCTTGTGCTGCAGCTGGCGCTGTGACATTCGGGGGGAGCTCAAGAAATTCAAAGTTGATTTTATAATGTAGCAATTACAATCCAGAAAGTTGAAGTCAAATAATGTTTCACTTTTTAATAAGCAATATCTTAGAGGAAGCAGACCAATCCCCCATGAATGACATGGGATTTCTTGCAGTAGAGGATACTATTTACTGTATGTCCCACACTGTATAATATACGTTGTCTCAGGTCTTAACTCCTCAACCTTTCCTGCCATTCTGCAGAGTATGCCTCACCTTGAATGGCTGTGTTTAGCATTTCCGAAAGGTCAACCCTCACATTGTCAGATAGATGAATATTGATAACTGCAGGACTCTGACACCCATTCAGCACTCTGGGAGAATTGATTAGACTGTCATTCCCTGTAATATTCGGCAGATTGAGACAGAAGGGAATTGTCTTATTTCTCTAGCTATTATTGTGCCATGGATGTCCATAACTTGGAGGTATATGGAGTCTGAATACATGTGGAAAGTTTCAGAGAGTTCAGGGGTGGAGGAGCACTTTTACAGTCAATGGACATCTGGACAATGCTGCGCAAACATTAAAGAGGCTAAATATTCGATTGTATACCAGCTTTTTTTCTATTTTTTTGAAACCTTGTTGAATGAATTTTGCATTCATCTCTCTTCCAAAGAAATCCATAGTGAATGCGCTGCACCTTTTATACAGTACCTTTTAAATTTATATATCACAAAGATAGCCAATCCCATCAGCACCACTGACACCAGCATGATGACTGCAGTGCCACTGTGCCCACTGTCACTGCCGTCCACAAGAGGAGCTTTAAAAGAGAATGAGTGAGAAGATTAGTGATATGAACTTTAATTATAGGACATTGATAAGAACTCTGAAGCCAATTCTCAGGTCCTAAAATGGCACATTGTTAAACCCTTTTATCATCCATTAAAACATCTACATTCTTGTTAGATGTTGATGTGGCCCTGGGCAAGGCACCTGTCCTTCTCCGGATGTGTACATATGATGGTGCGGACAGGTCAATGGGTCACTAGTGTAAAACACTTTGAGTGTTTGATTGGAAAAGCACTATATAAATTCAGTTCACTTACCAATCTATCTTTTAAACTACTTGACTGTCAGCCAGTTTGCTTCAGCTGAACAAAACTCAACAACATCATTACAGCTGACCAATGTAAAGTCTTACAGTTACTATTAACTACTTTGTTCAGCTTTGTTTCACACAAAAGCTTGTTCGGTTTGCCATTGTTAAGTTGAGACACCAGTGCACTTTGATCCATCTCTCGGCTTATTAATTCAAATGGGAGTTCAGGTGGGATTTGTCTTTGAAAAAGTGAGATGAAGAAACTTCAACGGCTGAACAAAATGCATAGTTGATCATTTGTGGTTCATTGTACATTACATAGGTGACTTTTGCTATTTTTAAAGAGAATATCTTTATTTTCTTGCTAATGCTTTAAGCTTCTTGGATATAAGGGTAGGGTTTCCAGAACTGGTAGACAGTTTTCAGCACAAACTCAACATAAAACCCTGCCATCCAAAAAAAACTCGAAAAACATCCCAAATCTCAATCTTTGTTGAAATTCATGTTAAAAATAGTCAAATACTGTACAGTTGATAAACACATGATTATTAATGATAATGTCACATATTCTAGACATTTCAAAATAGATTAACTAATCAAATGAGGCGAAGAACAAGGCATTGTCCAAGTTGTTTTTCAAACTTTTCAGACACAAATTTACAATTATTTTGTTAGAATTTACTATTAATACTTTCTAATAACCAAATACAGTGAAAAAGGAGCTACAATTTTAACAACTTGACCAAAGCATATTTTTTACAGCCCAACATGTTCAGTTGGCTGGAAACCCATCCAACACTATAGTCATCTGAACACTGTTAACCAATGACAGTTCTAAGATACATTGTAACTGGAATATTCAAATGCTACCAAAGTGACCTGCTGATTGAAGCAAAGAAAAAACAGAAATCCTGGAGATGTTTTGAGAAAGCAACAAGATATTCATCTATATAACACAAAATCAAATTGATGTGTTTGGATCTAATGAAACTAAGATCTATGCAACACTTTAAACATCAGAGACTGATGTAGAGAAAATAAACATTTAAAAAGAGAAAGATGGTGTTTTTATTCAAATCATAAGATCAAACTCAATTATGCAGCTGTATCATCCAGAGCAGAAGCGGGTCAACAAAATCACAGTGTGGTACTGAGGCAGTAGTACATAAGGCACCAAGCAAAGATTGCTTCTGACATCAGAGAGAACCGCACATGTAATTTTTTTTGGTTGCAAACACACTTCATTGGATTGAGATTTATCGGAGAAGGAGAGAGTGAAAAATAGAAAAAAAAAACCCTTCAGTCTCACTCTCAAAGAGTGAAAGCTGCCAGTCCTTTAGCGAGCTAGCTAGTTGCTCCAGAAATAGAGAAAGAGCATCATAGCTCGTCTAGTTTGGTCGTAGTTTGTTGCTCATTTAGAAAAAAACATCCACTTTGAAGTGGATCCTTTTTCAGTAAAGATACACTTTTTCAATTATTTAACTGAATCCATAAAAATACAAAACGTTAAATACATTGAGAATTGTTTCACGACCATCAATGTGATTACCAGAGCTATTTTTAAAAGAACTAGCAAAAGCTTTGGTATACAGTAGCAAATCTACCGAAACCATTATCTTAACTGGATTTCTTTCCCGTTTCTCAAAGACATGCCTTTCAAATTCAATTCACCTACAGAAAATAGCTTGACAGCTCTTTTGACTGCCACTTGTCCATTTCATTTAATCAAATGCGGTCCGCCCAATATGCTGTCATGGTCAGGTGAATGGACTGGACTTGAAATGAGTGAAACAGCAGTCCAAACACACACTTTAAAAGACCTTTAGTAAGCTACAATAACTATTGGCTCAGAACTTTCTAATCTCTTGGCTCTTTGGAGAAAAAAAGAAATGACGAAAAAGGGGAGCAGGTGGGTTAGGCGGGGAATACAGGGACACACTTACCTGGAGACAGCCGTGTGGCATACACATTCACCTGCAGTCCAGGTTTGATTGTAAACTCGATGAGATCCTGGTTTAGAGCACTCAGCAGAACCTGAGAAAGCTACAAGGAGGAGTGAAATAGGAGCAGAGAGGACTGCGTTAGCTGCAGCCGTCCACCAATAATCCACATTCATCAATATTTCACCCGCAGTCATTTCCACCAAGAGCATGAATTATGGATAGGAATTTCTGTTTCCTTCTAAAGAGGGGCAAATCTTTAAATGACACATGTAAAACCGGACCTACCACACTGAAACCCAACAGGCTTTAAGGACTTTCAGGCAAAAGGGCGTCCTGCTTGGAGCGCAGCTGTGACATTTAAAGAAATATTAATCTTTCTGCTACGTCTCCCACACTGGGAATATTTCCTCTATACCTTCATCAGCGTAAGTATTCTAAAGAGGATAAGAATTACCCATTTAAAAGTTCAACGAGGCGGTGTTATAGGAAATCAAACTATGTACTGATATCATAAAATAGCTGTTTTAATTTCTTCTCCCTTAAGTGTCAAAAGTTCCTCAGCTTTTCACACCTTGATGAAACAGTCATTTAGCAGGGGAGCAAAATGCCTTCCCAATGCATATTTGAGTCCTTAGCCATGCCTCACTAATTCCATCTCACTCTTTCTCAAATCTTTCCACTGGTTAAAATTAGACTGCTCTACACAGCATGAATAATTACTTTTTGTTCTAGTGGCATATCAGGGTCAGTAAATCTATTACACATTTTAATAAGCCCGGGCCACGCATACACTTTGCCACGCACATGTGTGCGTGTGTGGGCACTGCTCACTTAATGTCTCCACACTGAAAGTCATTCACTGGAGATGAGAGAACAGTGAACTGAAGATTTATTACCCTATTGTCTGTGAGGTTCTGCCAGGTAATCAGACAGGCTTTAGATAAATACATCTCTTTAATTCCCAATCCCAGCAGCCTGCCCCAGTTTGTCTCCCTTCTCGATGGTGCCAATTATATGATGCATCAATGTAATTAAATACCTATTAACTTAGTTCAAGACTGACTGTGAGCCAGCAAAATCATGTTTACTCCCAATGAATAAATGAGCTTCCTGCACCGCACTTAAAAAAATACCGCTTTATTATTTTTGTTTCATGTTTGATACTTTTAAATGAACCATTAAAGCAATAATCAATTTCAAATTGTCTTCTTTTGCCATTTGAACATTTTAACAAATACAAAAAGTGCGATAGCTCTGAATAATGTTTTCTCATAATATCATTTAAGGGCTCCTGCGAATTTAAAGCTGAAAAACACATGAGCGGGTCGAATGACACATTCTGCTTTGTGGGCGTCAATTGACAGGCAGGTGTTCATATAAAGAATGGCATTGCCCTCTAGTGTTAACTTAAAGTATTTGCTTTTAGGCAGGAATGGCATACATGTAAGATTGATTAAACGGTGAATTATTTCTCGCTTTAGAGCAAAATATGCACAAGCAAAATATATTTTGTACGACAGCTGTCAGAAAAAATAAACCCGAATTAATTGATTTTGTGCAGCATGACTGATTATAAACCCAGAAACATTAGGAATATAAGAACCAGGCTCAGTGGCTTTCTGAGATCAGATGGATGTTCCTGCTTGCAGAGAACAATGAGCCTGTCGAAAACACATTCTTCTTTCTCTCTGTGTGAACACTTAATGGACCACACCAGAGACTGTTTGCATGTTTTAGCCCAATTACTGCAAAAAAATGTCCAGTCCTCATTACAGCTGTTCTTTTTCTGAGGCATGATATACCTTGGCATCTATTTATTTCACTCTGATATAGAAAACACAATTGCCGGGACCTTAAGCTGCTTGGTTGCTTCAGGTGATCAATCACAATGAGTATCACGCCTGCATTTGTACTTGTCAAAGTTAACCTTACGTATGTCTGGCTAAAGGTACCAGATGTTACAGCTCAAGATTCACTAAAAATTGTGATTATGTGACGGAGAAAATGTGTGCATTCATCATGGCTGTATAGCAGCTTCAACAATACATACATTTTGTGAAAGGCAGGCTGAACTACATTCAATTTAGGGTTACATTAGGATTCTTATTACTATTCTTTGTATTCTTCATATTCTTCTTCCTAGATGATTAAATATTATCAATATTATTATTACTATTATTATTATTTCTTGTATATGTTTAGAACCGGAGTTTCACAGTTATATATCTGTGAAAGCAAGTTTTTGCTCCTGACACCAGATCAGAGAGAAGTGCTACTTACATACCTGCCATTAGCCACAGCAATAAAACTACCTAAATGTAAATGAAATGAACATCATGTCATTGCAGAGCAATCTTCTGGCAAACATGTGTGGTTGAATTTGTGCTAATATTATTATGACACATATAACCCACTGTGGTAAAAGGAAAAAGTTATTGTGGCAGGAATCCCTGACAAAATCTTCTTCCACCGCAGGACAGAGCATGGCACCACACTGAAAAGCCTGCTCCAAGAATGTCACAAAGAATATAACAATGCGCCAAGGGTGCTGGCCTGCTTTTCAACTCACATCTGATCAAATGTCATCTATGTACTGCAGAACAAATCCGATCCAGAAGTCCTGTTTCACAGAACCAGAAGAATGTCCCAGTGTCAGAAGATAAGTGTGGAGGTGGAGGATGTTGACAGTTCTTGGTAGGTGAATGTTTTAGTGACAATTGAGTGACAACAAAATGTACTGCAAATGTAAAAACAAACTAATGTATTTTTGATGACTTCCTGAAATTAATTTTGCAGTACAGAGCCTTCTAATTTCTAACACATTCACAATAATAATAATTAAAAAGTTGAAAAATATATTTTATATCACAATGTATCATCTGATACTAAAATGTTTGTGGCACATGCATTATAATATGTTATGTATCCATATGTGGGTATCTAAATATTTAAGGGACAACTGGAATTCATCAAAATAAATATAACCCAGGTGAATACAAAAATCAGTTTCCAAATGCTATTTTCATTTGAAGAGAAAAAAAGCTATTCAAAAGAACCCAGCCTGACGTACAAAAAAGTAAGCAGCCGGCCTTATGAAATCATATTGAAGCCAAAAAAGTACTTAAATAGAACTTGAAAGGCAACATAAAGCAAATGAAAAGATCTTAGAAATAATACATCATATTGTAATGAAATTCAAGAGCAGAGACGGAACAGATCTAAATTAGTCCGGAAAAGATTACGGACATTTCTAAGGCATTGGAATTCCATCAAACTACAATGAGAGCCATTCGCCACAAATTGAGTGGTGAACTTTCCCAGGAGAGGCCATTCTACCAAAATTACTCAAACTCACCCAGAAGGTCACAAAATAACCCAGAACAACACCTGAACTGCAGGCCTACAATTCAATTCAATTGCCTCTCGTAAGGTATGTTATCATGACGCAACAATACAAAAGGAGATGGACAAATCTGGCATGCATGAGAGATTTCTGAGGCAAAAAAATTCCCAAAAGACTTCAGAATGATTCCCATCATTTTTGGAAAATATTATATACTCCATTGAAACAAAAAGGAACTTTTTGGAAGGTTTCCTGTTACAGGTAATGTAAAACATTAGCTGTTTTACAGCTAATGTAAAACAGCTATAAAAATGCATAATCGTAACCAGCAGTTTTTTTTTAAGAATAATAACTTCATATCAACTGTTAAATGTGATCACAGATAATGTGATGATCTGAGGTTGAGTTCTTGTTAAAAGAACTGAAGGACTTGTTGTTACTAATAATATCCCACCATCAGTTCGTAACATTGAGCTCAAGCCTACTTGAGATATTCAGCAAGGTAATGGAAAGCTATATGTCTGTTTTTGAGAGCCATGAGGATCATATTAATATTTACCCTAAGCTTCTGAATAATTTGTTGAGACAGTACCTGATCCAGATGTGCCCACTTTTCATTCATGCCTCTGTCTCTTGACCTCCTTTCTGGTACAATGAAGACCTCAGCTGTAGTTGGTAAACCTGGGAACAGCTTGACCAGGAGTTGGTCCTCATTAATCCCTGTGACCTTTAAAAATATCAACAAAACATTGCCAGTGAGCTCTAACTTCCAAATGAAGTGGAAGTCTGTGCTTCGGACACAAAGATATTACCGGAGTTATGAGCATTCTCTGCATTACAGAGAAAAGGCTTTCTGCGTTCTCCTTTATGTATCATTTGCCTTAATACTGTCAAGGTCTAATCCCTGGATCAAGTGGAACATGGAAGCTCATTCTGACAGTTTTTGGTAAAGGCCGGGGCTTTTAGTGCATTTATGCCATAACCAGAGGTCTACTGTCAGTTTCCTGGTGTAGAGCGTGGTAAAATCTGACAGGACAGAAGGTCAAAGTGAATGTTTCATACTGAGGGCTACTGCTGGATATATATAGAACAGAGTATCCAGGTCTTTTACATAACCTGCTATGCTATGTCTTAAAGAGAAAACCAGTCACAATTTAACGGCACTTAGGTTAATTTTACTTGGGGTTTTTATTTCTGCTGCACCGGACGAGTTTTCTTTGCAGTAAACTGATAATTAAAAACTTTTACAGTTGTAAACATAACAATTGCACTACTACTACTGGGATTTGAAATTTAAAGTATTTTTGGCATGTTACTAGACAAATACTAACATTTTTTCAATGTAAGAATAAGATGGACTCTCTCTTGAGGCAGAAACATCAAAGAGCAATACAGTATTGTCTTTGTGACCTACCTGAACTATGCAGGTCTTCACAACTCTGCCAATGTCTTCTCGCCACTCCGATACCCCTGGGTTCATCTCATCCAGATTAGAGGAAAAAACCAAAGGATGTGACCTGAAATAATCTAAAATATAAGAAAAAAAGCTTTAACTCTGATTCAGCAGTGAAAAGAAGAAAGGGATATTTTTCCATCCTAAAGATTATTTGGAGTCAGTGACCTGCCACTATTTTGTTTGAAAATCTGCTGTTGAGCCTTCTGCATGCAACAATATCAATATGTAAACTCTAGTTTATTAAATACGGGTAGAGAATACAACGAGGGGTTACAATGATTAAGGATGCTGAAGTCACACTATTGACTGGAAGGAAAATTAACTGTTGCTCTGTAGAGACTTACTATACTGAAAGTACAGTAAGCTTCAACAAAGAATTTCAGTTTTCATTTTGGGAAATAGTTCAAAACTAATTAAACCTGGAGGAATATATATTCTTTGAATCTGTAATGATTCTGAATGAAAGTAAATATACCATAAAATACCCAAAATATTATTTTCAAATTTGGATTCAGAGTTAGATTTAACTTTAAAAAAAGTATATATATATATATATATATTATATATATATATATATATATATATATATATATATATATATATATATATATATATGTGTGTGTGTGTGTGTGTGTGTAGAGAGAAAGAGAGAGAGAGAGAGAGATTTTGTACTTTTATCCTAACTAAACTTTCACAAAATATTATTTACAAAACATCAGAATTTGAATTCACCGCTAGGGGGCGACAGTAACACACAGGCAACAAGGCTGTGAACTTCTCGTCATACGTTGAATCATTTCATTCGTAATTTTAATCATTACTCCAGGCTTCAGTTAGAGGTTGTTTCTAAAAAAAAGTTTATGTCTGATCAGTATAATCCAATTCTTAATATGTGTTAAAACTAATGTAAAACTATATGTTTCTGTTTGTTAACTACATATTGACTTATTGAATAACTGTCTTTTTGGTTCTCTGGGCTGAGCAGTTCCATGAGTTTTCCTGTTGTTAAAGTACCTCTGAATTACCTGTCAGAAAACTAAAAGGAGTCTTCGTCACATGTACATAGCCTTTGAATTAATTTTCACTGTGTTTTCATTAATTATGAAGATACACATTGATAAAATTGGCCAAACCTTATGCATGATTTAATTCATCTGCACAAACATATTAAATAATTGAGACTTTGCACTCCAATAATGCTTATTTGTCAGATTAGAAGTATACATTTTTTCAAAAACCTTTGTGAAGAAGTTTTATTCGTATTAAATAGTGTTCCTTTATGTATCATATAAATGTAATGTTTTTTGAATCACAGTCAAGGTGTTTTTCTGTGCAGCTGGAAACAGTGTACAAACTAATGAAACAAGATGTGTCTACTGAAGTAAGTTTCCAGGGTTGTTGAACTTCCCCAGACAGTTATTTGGGAACTTGCTGTTTTTCCCGTGGCCTTCCCTGCATGGAGATAGAGTGTTTAGTTTTCACCTCCCATAGACATTACAGTGAATGAGCATACAAGGTTTCGTATGTTTTCCTTTGTTTCTTTTGTTTGGTCTTCGAAGATTGAGTCTCCGCCTCGGTAGTAAAGAGAGATGAATAAAGTAACTATGCAACTCTGGGTTCCTCAGAGCGGATCCTAATTTGTGCCTAATGCAGTGTATTTCTTGCTATCCGTCTGCAAATGTATTAAAGATTGTTTTTGCTCCCTGACTTTTGTCTGGATCTCAGTCTCTGAATTGTGCACTTCACACCTTTAAAAAGTCTTAAACGTTTTCTTTACCCCAATTTTTTTTCCAAATCTTTGTTAAACATTAGCTGTCAGCAGAAATTCACAATTAACATCACATAATATTAGCATGTGTATAATTAATTGATGCTAGTTTTTATTTTCACTTTTCAAAAATATTCTGATTTATTGAACATGACAGCATATTATTCTCTGAAAACTCAGTAATACTATTTCTATTGATTGTGTGATTCCTGACTGAACCCGTTGACTCTTGTAAAACATGACAGATTTTGGCCTCAGACCAAACCAAAACAACTCCTAAGTGACCTCCTGGTTGTAGATATTATTTACTAGAGTCATCCAATTACATTCCCTTACTGCAGACAAATTAGTGAAATATTTGGAATTATTTTAAACCGTGAAAGCATCTTTGAAATTTTCACACGTAGATGATATGTTGCAAGGAGGCAGATTGAAAAAAAAACAACAACTTTGGTTGAAAACTTAACCTGGTACAGATTCAAATCCATGATATGGTTAGCAAAATATGGAGCTTTAAACTTAAAACACCATGTCTCTTTTCAAGAGGGATTTTAAGGATAATGTGTACTCTTAAAAAATCTTTCTAGCTTAAACAAACAGAAATAATAAATTTTATTACCATAAACTGCCACTCTGATTTGGTCCTGGTGGACAATATTACCAGCCAAAGCCTGAACAGTAACGATGTGACTTCCCTCTTTGGAGAAAGTGAAGGTGATTGCTCCATCAAGGGTCACAACTGGCTGCAAGACAACGGGACATAATATGTAATTCTCTGTCATGCTTTTAAGGCAAAATTGCCTGGATATGGCTTACCTCTGTCTTATTGTCAAACCACCAGAAATATGTGACAGTTCCCACACTACTTGGGCGAAGTGTTGTTGTGAAATTCACTGCTTTGTCCTTAATGACCACCAAAGGAGCTGAAAGTTGCACCTGCTCGAGGTGACCTTTAGAGAGAAAACACACAGAGTGTGAAGTTACACTTTTTATTAAAACAGGGCTAAATTTAATGCCTCCCCGGTGCGTCTAAGCTTCAACAAATGAAATGTTTGTAATATCTGGCACAGCAGAGACCAAGTGGAACACACTAAACCCACTGGTGGACAGCGTTAAAGCTGCTTGCACCCCAGAAGTCGTTTCATTTGTGCACATGGGGAATTTTTTGCTTTTCCAGCCATAAAATTGTCAATACTAAAAACCACAACAGTAAGTTTGTTTGAAATTGATCCGTGGGGCTCTGTAGAAGTAAGGAAATGGACACAGCAGTACATTTTTCTGCTACACAGGAGGTTGGATTAAAGTAATGAAAGAAGACTATACTTATATCCTTGAAAGAACTATAATAAAGGGAAGGTATGGCCCAGTACAATGTGCAGAAAATGACTTACAAGACACGTGGAGGTAGAGGAAGACCCTGTCAAAGCCGAGATGGTTACTTGCTGTGGCTGAAACTTGATAGATTCCAACTTTATTGTAGATGTGCTTGACCCCATCATCGATGGAGCTGATGTTAACGTAAGATATGGCAGTTCCATCACCAAAGTCCACTGTTATACTTGTCATTGAGCTAAGACCCTTCAAAAAAAAAAAAAAAGAAAGAAAGAAAAAGATGCTGTTATTCATCCTTACCCCTTGTAGTCACTGATTCATAACAGGAGCACTTTCAATAAAAGCTACAAGAACAAGGTCTTGTAAATCACGTCAATGCATATTTATTTGATACGCCAGGGCTATAGCCTTGTGACAGCATCTTTGATTCACACCACATTAAATAAAAACATGCAGCACGTGAGTAATACCCCTTTAGGTGTATTTTGACGTGTGGTAAAAACAAATTGCAAAAGCAGTCTTGTAAAACAGTCCCCTGAAATGTCATGGTAAATAGTGAATGTTGAGTTTAGGTAATTGCAACCAGAAATGTTTACCTTCATACCCTAAGGAGAAAAGCTTTGTAGCTGGAAGGCTTATTGTTATGTTGTCTGTTACAATCCCTTGCAAACATATTCATGGTCTTTCAGTTTTTTTTCACATTTTACCCAGTTACGGTAATAAACTTTGCTGATCTGTTTCATAAAAACTAACAGAGTAGTGTCTAAGCGTGACACAGTAGAAACATGTTTCTTGTGTTTCCATTTTCAAAGGAAACACAAGATTTATGGTCTGATTTGTGTTCAGGACTTTTGAATAAAAGCCTTTCAGAACCACCTTTTACTGCAAATTTACTAGCTGGTAGATTTAATAAGTTTAAACTATTTAGTTGTTTGCTAAATTGATTAGACTCAGTGTATCTGTAAACAGAAATTTTCAACTCTTGCATCAGATTTGTAATTGAAATTAGCTGTTGACATTGTCTTAGCCATTCTGACACTTGAATAAGGGCAGATATAAACCATTTCCCCCAGAATCCACCCCAGCATGACGTTTCAAACATCTTCGAATTGTGTGTTTATGGTGATGGGCAGTGTTACTTTTCTGCTACACATATTATGTTGCATGAAGGAAAAAAAAAGTTTAGTTCTTTTCTCAGTTGACTGCAAAACGTCCTTCATGTGTCTTCAATACAGCTTGAACAAACAGCAAAACATGACTTTTCTCCAGAATTAAAATGGGCATTGTGGTTGTTTTTTTCCATTAAAGTTCCCTCTGCCTTCATTAGAGTTGCCTGGGAAGGTTTATGTCATCCCCTTTCCATTTTTAAAGGTGGCTTGAACAGTGCTCAAAAATTGAGAAGTGGTTTGATGCTCTCGCTATGATAATTGTCTTTTAACTTAGGTGCTGTTTATTAACTTATGCCAAGGAGAACTGTGTACACTGGGATTTGTTTATTAATCAAGTGATTTTCTAAAGCCAGCTAGATATTTAAAAAAATAGGAAAGAAAAAAGTTCCTTTTCTCATCCACTTCAAATTAATTTACTACTTTGTCACACTATAGAATGTGAATTATGTGCACTGAGATTTGTGCTGATAATATAGAAAAATGTAAGAAAGTCACCAAGTCTAGCCCTGGCTCCCTTTTTCCTTCAACCAAAAATTCTGTGACTGAAAATATAGTTGGAAGGGAATAAAAAAAATGCATTATTACAAACTTCATTTAGTCCATTGTAGTTGGTAATGTTACGTTGCTTAACTCTAATTTTCTCTTTTAAATTAATAACACGTCTTCACTATCCATGTATGAACATTATCCCCCAGGCGTTTAACGAGTGGAGCAGTGCTCTCCTCTCCCATCACACACTCCCTGCTCCCTGCAGCGCCTCTTCTTTCCAGCATCTCTCACGCTCACATCAAGTGTAAAATTTAAGACCGTCTTTTTTTTTTTTCTTTTGTAAAAATTGGCACACAGTCAGCAGTGAATTGCTTACCGCAGGTCTTAAAACAAAAATCACAGTGTGTGAATCATTTAAATACACTCCCCCTGTGATCTGAAATGGGAGCACAGTGGGAAATTATACCCGCCTCTGGCCAAAAATAATGCAACAAGACCAGACTCCAGAATCCTTTCATTCACTAATTCATCACTAAAATTCTCCAGTTACTTGTGATCCAAGATTCTTAACTCCAAAGAAGAGAGAGAGAGAAAAATCTTAGTTTGCATCACTGCCTCTGTTATTAGCTGTTTTAAATATTTGATCTTACGCAGGATTTAAAGTCTCATCTCATGAATGAAATTCTCAGGGTTGAGATATACAGTATCTCTATTAATCAACAATGATACGCTCCTACAACACAGTGGGAGAGCGTTTGTGAGACACTTGCAACTATTGTTGTTTTTTCCAACATGCCAACTTGCGAATACACAGTGAAAGATAAAGTATGTTAAAATCAATTAGTTATTATTAAGCTGAAATTGCATTTTTAAAGATTGAATTGCATATTATTGTAACTGATGAACCACTGTAAAGGTGAGTGATGAAAGGTGAGTTAATGTGCAGTAAAAACAGGTGGCTTTGTTTCAGATCTATGTACTGTTGAAACCAGAGGTTTGCATGCAGTGAATAAAATGACACATGTACCATTATTTAAGTAGTTTTAGGTCAGGTTGAATTACCTAAATTATTTTTATTTGTTAAATACCACAACATTGAGAGAAAACATAAAAATCAGAATTGTACATACATTTCCTAATTATTTGGTATGAGTTGCCTTTCAACTGGATGACTTAATTTTGGGTATCCATCATGTTTGGATGCCCAATAGTTTGACCTTCAAAAGTTTGATGACCTTTGATGTAACTAAGTCAGATCTTTAACTTCCAGGTTGATATCTTTAGATATTGCTTCAATATTTCCACAGATTGTTCTACCTCATGTTGCCATCTAATTTATGAAGTGTACCATTGTCTACAGCCGAGCAATTTCACAACATGATACTGTCAACCCGCACTTTACAGTCAGTGTAGGGAAATTGTCTCTGTTTTTCATCTAAATTTAATGCTGGTCATTAAGGCCAAACAGTTGAACTTTAATCCATTAATTTCACTGGACATGTCTCCAAAATTAAAGTCTTTGTTCCTGTGTGCATTTTAAAATTGTAATCTAGCTTTTTTATTCTTCTTTTGAAGAAACAGCTTACCATCATGTTAATCAAGAGAACAGTGTGTTACAGGTGAGGTCTTGAAATACATCCACAGATGAGTCTCCAATCATTAATATAAACTTCTGACTTTGAAGACAATAAGTTAATCTGTGACAGAGTTTCTCTCATCACATTGATGTTCAGTAAAAAATAAATAATTTTAGTTATTCTAACTAAGTTAAATCAAGAGAAAACTGGTCTGAATAAACTTCAGACCGTGAGAAGATGTCTTTCTTTTCGGTAAACGTAAACTTGTTTCAGCTGCATTTATGGAATGATTATTTCATGTAAATTTGAATTGGGTCTATGCTTGTCTTCATTTCTACAGTCTAAGTTTATTGAATTCAGTATAACACGTTTTTCAATCATCTTGCACTTTCTAATCTATTCTATGTTTACTGTTAGACAGCAAACATCTATTTTGTTTTGTTTTTGTTTTCTAATGAAATCATCACCTCTTCCAGAAAGACCAAGAAAGTAACATTCCTTCCCAGCATTGCTACAAATGTTCCCTCGCTGGTGAAGAGCTGGAGGCCCCTGGGAGCCTGGCTGGGACACTTTTGTTGCCTCGGGCTGTACTTCAACAGACTTCCCTCAGTGCAGTTGTTCGACAAAGCCTTGCGATATCTGGAATGAAATTAACAACATAAACACTTTTCCATGCTTTGAGTGAAAAACAGACAAATAAACCAAAATTGTAAAAACATGGAATAGGCTATGAAAAACTGAAAATTTACAATGGAAATGCCTTCACTTTCATGCAGAAATTCAGTTCGAGTGCATGGCATTTAGTTTCATTAATTTTTGTTGTTGTTTATTTTACATTTATGAATGGTGATATACAATACAATCCAGAAAGAACAAGGTCTGGTGTGAAAAACGTATCAAGTTTGGGGTACTATTTAGAAGTTATAAGTAGTAAATCTCTTTGCAATTAAATCACAAAGAATACATCAGTTTTGTATCTGAGTAGTAAGTAGCTATTTCCCATTGTAGCTTGAGAATGTAGTCGGCAATAAAAAAAACCCAGAATAGTACGTACAACTTAATTTTTATATCTTATAAGTCAAGATTTCTAATGTGGTCACTAGCACAGTTTTAAAGTCACTGTACATGTAGATTCTTCAGCCAGCCAAATTCTTCTTTCACTTTCATCTGAGACCAATGAAAATTGAATTGCTGATTACAGAAACAATTCACTTTATAGTAAATAAATATAAAATTATCATTGAATGTGTGGAAAGCTCCATGTGCACTCCTTTTGTTTAAGTACCTGCAGTAAGAGAGAACCCATCCATCTCAGGACCTTTCTCATTACCAGGTACTACAGCGAACAACACTTCGCTGCAGCTTATTGCAACATGTTAAGCAACTATACTGTTTTTCTGGGATGATCAATTGAAAGCATGGGTGTGGTCTCAATGTTTCTGAAACAGCGTTGATACAATTTACATATGGCGCCTGTCATCCCAGCTTCTGAGAAAAGTTCATCTGTATCCATACAAAATAAAGAGTCTGAGAGAGTCATTCACTGCTAATAACAATTCAACAGAAGTATTTCTGAAGAATATCTTGTCCTCTGGTTGCTTAAATTATTCCTTCAAGCAACCAGACACCTGGGTACTCACGTTAGCGCATATTCAACTGACAAAAGAAAGCAGGAAGAATATTTAGTGCAGGAGTAAGGACAGAATCTCAAACTTGACACCTGAGCTCTTCAGTCCCTCAGGCGAACTGTCACTTATCAGGAGCTGATATACCCACATGGGGTGGAAATTACTTCAGAAAGTCTTTCCCAAAGACTGGAACATTAAATTACACTCACATTTTCCACTTAAACCTCATTGTACAAGAAAGGAATCTTGTCAACCAAATGCAGTAGAAGTACCTCTAAACTCATAGATCTGGGACTATATGTCATGTTGTGAAGACATGAGCAAAACTTCCCTCTTGACAAAATCCAGATAAAAATGGAACAGCGTCAGATTTTAGTGGTTGTAGGACTTCTTGTTTGTTTTTTTTGTAAAAGACAAAGATATATTTCTTCTACTGGTGCTGGATACACAGGTTTGTTTTGGTTCTTTCAAACCAGAATGTCCTGCACTAAAGTCTGATTCCTGCTCTTGGACAGGTTTCTAGTCTGATGGTCATTCACATATGCATTCAAACCATGCCAGAGTTCACTTCAGGCTAAATGTGACCCCACATTTAGAAAGAATGTGAGGCTCACATCCTTTCTATATCTAGCCATGGTGAAGATATGATATTAGATCTTATTGTAGACCATTGCCATCCATGTAATGGATAAATAACAAGAAGGAATGGCAATTTGACCAGCAATGATTTAGTTTACAAAAGTACTAAAAATACAAATACAGCTGTTCCATGCATTTTAAAAGTGTTTTTTGTTAATAGCAACAGCAGTACATGAAAATCTACCTCACTGGTTGTAAATCTTATTATTATTATTCTAATGTTTTCATTTATTCCTTCACCATTCCTTCACTTTTGTAACTTTGGTCATTGTATGCTTTGCATCAGCTTTGAAATATTTGATCCAAAGTACACAGTGTGCAACCAACCATTTGAACAATTTTCTACTTTTCTTCCACACTTTTTCAAAGCTGCATTTTCACAGCTTGTGCCTTCTGGTTCATGTCAGCATATCTGAACTAAACGTACCCTGTCGTGTTGAAGAAGCTGTCCCCCGTAATACAGTCTCGAGTTGATGCTGAAGGAACGAACCAAAAAGCTGAAGTGCAGCTCCCATCGACTTGCCTCTCAAACCCATAGTCACTGTTTTAAATTGAGAGAAAAAGGCACACTGGGGCATTATCTGGGCTACTTAATATTTCTGTTAAAGTTCAAGCAGAAATATTTAGTGATGATGAAATCAATAATTTCAAAGCAAGAGAAAAGTGATTGATGTGTGAAAAGTTCCCACACAACAACAGCTGGTTGAGGTTTGATGTTTTATGAATCACAAGTCACAAGCAGAGAAATCATTGTTTGTGTTTACAAAAATTATAATTATATCCAATAATGTCTTACAGATCTTTCATGTTTCTTTCATGAGGGAATCACAACCAGAGGAGCAGAGAAGCTTTCAGTAATAAATTGTTATTAAGCTTAAAATGCTGAATGTTACTTACAGACATAAAGATAAAAGAAAGCGTGGAGCTGACTGAAGTAGTGTATGGGAAATGTAACAGTACTTGTTAGATATTGAGAGAAAAGTAGGTCATCTTCAGTCTGGGTAACTCTCCAGGAAACCAAATTACTCCTGAAAAATAATGTCAGATTAAAGAGTCATCTATCTATCTATCTATCTATCTATCTATCTATCTATCTATCTATCTATCTATCTATCTATCTATCTATCTATCTATCTATCTATCTATCTATCTATCTATCTATCTATCTATCTATCTATCTATCTATCTATCTATCTATCTATCTATCTATCTATCTATCTATCTATCTATCTATCTATCTATCTATCTATCTATCTATCTATCTATCTATCTATCTATCTATCTATCTATCTATATCTATCTATCTATCTATCTATCTATCTATCTATCTATCTATCTATCTATCTATCTATCTATCTATCTATCTATCTATCTATCTATCTATCTATCTATCTATCTATCTATCTATCTATCTATCTATCTATCTATCTATCTATCTATCTATCTATCTATCTATCTATCTATCTATCTATCTATCTATCTATCTATCTATCTATCTATCTATCTATCTATCTATCTATCTATCTATCTATCTATCTATCTATCTATCTATCTATCTATCTATCTATCTATCTATCTATCTATCTATCTATCTATCTATCTATCTATCTATCTATCTATCTATCTATCTATCTATCTATCTATCTATCTATCTATCTATCTATCTATCTATCTATCTATCTATCTATCTATCTATCTATCTATCTATCTATCTATCTATCTATCTATCTATCTATCTATCTATCTATCTATCTATCTATCTATCTATCTATCTATCTATCTATCTATCTATCTATCTATCTATCTATCTATCTATCTATCTATCTATCTATCTATCTATCTATCTATCTATCTATCTATCTATCTATCTATCTATCTATCTATCTATCTATCTATCTATCTATCTATCTATCTATCTATCTATCTATCTATCTATCTATCTATCTATCTATCTATCTATCTATCTATCTATCTATCTATCTATCTATCTATCTATCTATCTATATCTTATATCTATCTATCTATCTATCTATCTATCTATCTATCTATCTATCTATCTATCTATCTATCTATCTATCTATCTATCTATCTATCTATCTATCTATCTATCTATCTATCTATCTATCTATCTATATCTATCTATCTATCTATCTATATCTATCTATCTATCCATCCATCCATCCATCCATCCATCCATCCATCCATCCATCCATCCATCCATCCATCCATCCATCCATCCATCCATCCATCCATCCATCCATCCATCCATCCATCCATCCATCCATCCATCCATCCATCCATCCATCCATCCATCCATCCATCCATCTTTGTGTTTTACTTTAAAAAACTTTCTGAATTGTGACATGTCCTAAACTCTGTTCTTCTTGTGTCTGTTTTAGCTTCACACATTCTGCCTCCGGAGACTTATGAAGTGTTGAGAATTTGACTTAATGAAGTGAAAAGAGTGTAGCTGCAAAGGGGTAACTCACCACTCAAAATCTGCCTCTGTGCATGCGCAGGAGTCTGACATCTGAGAAATATACTGATCTCTGGCCTTGACACATCGAACGTTTGCTCTCAGTTTTTGGAAGATTCTCTTCATTCCCATGATGCACACTTCCCCCTGTGATAAATAATGCATCATAAAAATATCTTCTTCTCCCCTTTGTTTTATAGAATCTTATTCTCCATTGTGTAGATAAATCAGAGTGATTGTTTAAGATTAATCACTGGCTGATCTTTTTGAAGCTTGCATTTTGTAGTACTCTGACATAGGCAGTAGAAAGTCTAACGATTTGCATCATACATGGAGAATAGTCTGATTCTCTGGCTGAAATTATTAACTTAGCAAAAATAGACAAAAACTAGCTGGGTTATATATTTCACTCAAATGTTGGGTTTATCTTGTTGAGAAAGATGTTGGGTTGTTTTAACTCAGTCATAAACTAGGAAGGATTTCTTGTGGATTTTGAAGATCTGTGCAAAATTAAACATCCTGAAAGCATGTGACTGCAATATCTGGCCATGAGGGACTGTTTAATGCTTAGCAGCATTATATTTTCTGGGGTTGCAAAAAATATGGTGGGTCAAAACTCAATACACAAACCCTTATTACCCATGTTTTCTCAAGAAGAAAATGCAGAAAAACTTTCTTGCTGCAAGCCAACAGATGTGCAATCCTGTGCAGCCCTAACAACCCAACCTGTTACGTTGTGTTGTTAGGGCTCCATCTGTCAATATTTAACAAGAACCACGTTAGCAAAATTAGCCAAGCTGAGGTGGTTTTAAACCTGCAGTTTCGAGGGTATTTTGCTAAGCTAATCTCAGATACTGGTGCAGAAAAACTACTGACACACACCAAATGTTTTATGTTGACCATGTGTCACTTTCTATCCTCCATATGTTATTAAATTTAATTTGTTATTAAAGCTGAAAGGACTAGCAAGGAAAAAAACCACAAGTAATAGAAATAGGGTGCAAAATTATTATTTACAAAATAAAACACCATTATATACAAATGGGAGATTTAAAGCACTTTTAAGAATATTTATCAATACATTTAATTCATCTATTGGTTTCGGTAAATACATGGGAGGTAAGTTGAAGCAAAATTGGGGTACAAAATGGAGAACTGATTCTGCATAGTTTGTAATCTTCGCAGAGTCTTTTGTGAGTACTCTTTTGAGAATATGTAAGTAAAACTAGAAACTTAATCAATCTAAATATTCTCCTTTTGAGCTGAGGAATGCTCATTCTCATTTGTCTGCCTTATTTGGTTTATTACTAATATAAACAGTGAATAACGTGTAACCAATATGGCTTATCTCCAGCACCTTAATAATTGAACATTTCAATAGTGAACATGCTCAACTAAAATCTAAATTTTGATTTTTTTTAATATGAAAACAGGAGGTGAGAAAAGTTGTTTCCCATTAGCACATATTCTCAGCTGCCAGCGAACCCTCCTCCTTCTCCTCTTCCTCCTCCTCACATAAACTTCCAGAGATGTGTGAGAAAAATGTCAGATGTGCTTTTTTTCAATGTTAAATAATAAAGAACCTTCGAGCAATTTTGGAAAAAAAAATCATTAGAAAATCTCATCAAATGTTTTATTTAAATAGATTCCTCTACAGATATTTTACTATGTGAGAAAGTCTGAGCAACAGAGCCAGTCTTAGAAACTCCTGTGTAACTCATCTCTAGCAACTTCTGCCAGTATATATGATATACAAATTTTCATCAAAGGTTTACTGTCTCTTGGCTTCTATCAAATGTTGTTGTACATATCAGAGCAAAGTGAAGATATCTATTAAAAAGCCCTTCCTACCTCATTGTGTAACTGCCATGTCACGTAGTCCTCAGATGTGCACCGTTTTTCAAATATAGGCCTGAAGTCAATCTTGAGAAGTTGCCATTCAGATCGATGGCTGAAATGACCAAATATCCTGGAAAACAAGTCAGAAAAACAGGTCATAGCATTCAGTATATGGGACAGAGTTTTCCAAGACATCAGGGCAATAAATAATTAGCCTCTGCATTAATTAGCATATTGAAAACACATAATCTTCTCATAATCCTTCCACATCTTACGTCATTATGAGGATGTCCTCTCCAGGCTCCCCCAGCACCCCATCAACATAGAGTGGAGAGGAGGTGAAGCTATATTTGTCCCAGTTTCTGCCCTCATCAAAACTCAGCCTGAGGGGAAGAGAGACCCACCACAAATGGAGTATAATTCAGTCAGAAAAGGCTTTGCAAGAAAAGCAATCTCACTCCTTGTTTTAAAGATTGAGTATGCTCTCTAAAAAGACGTGGAACGTCCTTGGAAAGTCATACCAAATGTGTCTAATTGGCAGAGGTGTATGTCGGATGGCCACTAGAGATCCTCCTTGATTCAGGAAAAACACGCTGTACTCTTCCTGAAAAACCTGCACAATACACACACAGCCACCTTTGCTTTTACACATCAGAGAAAATTGTTCAAGACTCTGGAAAGGTATACAGCAGTTCAAACAAAATAATGGATGCATCCTCTCACCTAAATGGCAAACAAACACAACACAAAGCTGCTGTTTTCACAAGAGTTTCTGTCGTGTGAAAAATGTCATACAAATATTGGTATCTTTGCTGATTTCTGGGTTCTTACGCCAGTGGCAAAAATATGTACGCGCCCTTTGTTTTATTTGTTTCAAGAGATCAGGATTGCACAAGGCTGGCTGTAAAACCTCGCCTCTCTATTTCTATGCAGATGTGACTTCAGCACCAAAAGCTGAAAAGGGGGTAAAAAAAGAAAAAAAATAGCTTGTATATAAATGTCTGAGCGATATTGTCTTTGTTTGTTCTTTATTCAGATTCACCTAGAGATAGGTTACTTTTAATTAAAAAATATACTGAGCCCAACTCATTATGACTACAGAAGCTCTCAGTGGAGGTGAAAAGGTAAAATGATTGAAGGAGGAAAAACACAACCAGTAACCGGACCTGAAATTAAAAATCCAAAAAGCATATCTGATATTTGCATTTAGGGCCCTGAATTGCTGCCATTACAGTGGAAAATACCCCTTATAAAAATTGAACAATTATCTAAAAAAAAACCAATAAAAAGTAGCTCAATCTCAGTCCAATTGGATGGGGAGTATCTAAGAAGACTTATTCCCAGATTCTATATTAGTTTTAGGTCAAGACTTTGACAGGACAAATAAACTCCATCGGTATCATATAGAGTGTTAAGGGAGCTTCACGGTCACTTGCTATATTGACATTTGAGGCATAAAGGAATTTTAGAAATGTGTCACACCCAAAGCCCCCCAAACCACATTGTACCTCTCTCCAGGTATTTCCAGCATCAGATGTGATGAAGATACTGACATTCACATTGCTTAATTCTGGACCAACCACACCTAAATAAACAAAGGCATAAAAAATACAACTTATTTATACTCCAAATTATTTCAAAGATATCACCAAAACAATTTTTGTGTTGCAAAGTGCTGTCATTCTGCTTGTTGAGATAAGAACACAACAGATGTATGGGAAAGACAGCTATCACCTAAAGTGTTGTCATGGGAGGAAAGTGCATGAGAACGGAGCTAAAATACAGATCTGACTGCAAGTGCCAGAGAGAATATGATCAAAGACCAGCATTATGACAGAGAGTAAACACAAATATGCATTTGCAGATTCCTGTGCAAATCAAATCTCACCTGATGCTATTATAACCCCTGGAGCCGTGTCTTTGCTGACAATGTTTCCTGAGGCGTAAGGGTTCTCTGAGACATGAAGGTGAAGATGCAAAGAGCAGTATGGCTGTCGAACAGAGGAGATTAATTTGTTGGAGTTAAGCATGTGCAAAAAGAAAAGCTGATTCCATTGCAAATATTTTAACATTTGTTCAATTCTAAAATGTTAAAAGAAGATTTCGTTGGAAATATTGTGATGTCAAATGTTTTACAAAAAAAAAAAAGTATAGTCTGTGATGTCAATTAATCATCCATGTCATGTATCCAAAGTATCTGTATAGATTTGTTATGGTTTTCAAGAACAGATGAGAATGGAAGTCATTTACAGTCTAGAAATGACTATCAGTCTCGAAAGGGCTACAAAAGTCCTGCTTTAGGACTCTGGTAGTATCCACCTCCAAAATCCAAAAAGCATGTCTGATATTTGCATTTAGGGCCCTGAATTGCTGCCATTACAGTGGAACATCGTAATACAATTTTTACCTTATATTGAACAATTATCTAAAAAAAAAACAATAAGAAGTAGAGAAAAGAACACAAGAATGGATTTAACTCTAAGAGTTTATCAATTACTAATTCAGTAGTCCAGAAACCAGAGTAACATCCACGGCACTGTAGACTTCATTTGCTCTTGTAAATATGCATATTCATAATTGAAGAAAAAAGAAGAACTGGGCACATTTAAAAAGTCCTTGCAAATCAAAAATGACACAAAGGCTCTCTTCGCTTTCATCAAAAACATCTTGAAGTTACCCAAGCTTTTCGCAGAACATATTCTGTGGATTGACGAGACAAAATGTGTGGGTGTGTGTCCCCTCAAATCTTCTATAAAACTAACCAATATTTCTGAAAAGAGCACACCTACAGTCAAATATAGCCAGAGGCAACTTTTGCAACTTCAGAACCTGATAGTCATGAAATTTTCCATTTACCTTAAGATCCTATGGGAGAAAGTTCACTTATCAGTTCATGGCCTTGAGCTCAAGTTCACTTTGTGAATGCAGCAGAACAATGGTTTTGAAGCAAAGTCAAAATCCAGACTTAAATCCAATTGAGAGGCTGTGATACAACCCAAGACACACTCCTGCTGCTTGTGCAGAAATGTATCTTAATTAAAACAATTCTGCAAAGAACTGTGGGACAAAATCACTCCACATCGATGTAAAAGATGTCACAAATGCTCAATGGCAGTTGTTGCAATGTTTCTTCCAGTTGTGGCAGAAATATTTTTTGTGTTTAGCATAATGCCATGTAATTTGTGGTTGCATTTTTTACTTCAACAAGTATAATTGTCATTTGAAAACAGCTTTCAATAGTAATTCAGATTTGCTTGATAATGATTTTTACATGACCTGAAAAACTGAAGTGTGGCAAATAGCAAAAAAAAAAAAAAAACTGAATAAATCTGTGGACAACAAATCATTTCTCATGCCACCACAAATATACACAGTAGTCTTTATGACCTGTGAAGAATATTCTTGAAAACCCCACAGGGGATGTTTGGTTTCACAAAAACAGGCAGCTCGAACACACTTCACGAAAGAAAACTTGTGCAGGAAAAATAAACCCATAAATACATGTCCACAATATCTAAAAACATACTTGTCATGCGTTTTCCTTTGAGAAATTGAGCACAGACAAGTTTGTTAGCAAAACCGTCAGGTGTTAGGACAAACGATCTCAAGTATCCATTCGACTTGGCCTGGTTAGGAAAAGTATAACTCCTCCCTGATGGCAGGAGGCAAAACTTTGAGAGGAGCAGATGATTAATGGCTGCCAGCTTAGCCTTTGCCTTATTTTGCTGTTTTGTTCCACATCAAGTTTCTGACAAAGTTCAAAGAATAGTTTATATGTAAATAATTGTTTATTTTAACAATTAATTAGTGATAGTGTTGGGTATGTTTACTCCAAATAAAGATTTTCTTTCTCTGAAATAATCTAAATGTACATGAATAAATGAATTTAGGTTATTAACATAAATTGTTAATAACCTGTAATAAACTAAACACAAGAAGGTTGTTATGCAAATTAATAGTTTTAATTGAAATTATTTAGAGGTTTGTCATATGCTCAATCAATTTTTTATATTCAAGGTTTTAATAAGTATATTTAGCAAATTATTAAGTAAGTTTTTATATTTATTCACTTGTATTTTGGAGGTTTTACATTGTTGATGAGCTCCAGTTCTCTGAGTTTGGAAGGCCTATTTACCAATGCCCTAATTTTTAGCTTAAGTCAAAGACTCAGATTCTAGTTGAGACATTGAGTGGGTCACTCAGACATCTCAATAAGATGTCCAGTCAGAAGAAACGGCAGTTAAAATTAACCAATTACTTTTGAGTGGTGTTAACAATCTTGTTATATTCACTGTCTTTAGCGTTGTCAGAATACAGCATGATACAGTGTGAAGCTTCTGAGAGCAGATAATGGAAATCCAAATAAGTATATCTACCTCCTGTCAGTGGCCCACTTACTTGCTCACAATAGACCTTGTTTCCCTGGAGATCGGTTGTTGGAGCCTGAAGAAGACGCCAGTCTCTGCCCTTGTTGTACGTGATATAAGTTTTCACTTGGTTCTCAACAACTTTATTTGACAGGAAAACTCCTTTAATCCCGGCAACCTGCGTGTACGAGAGGCATGAAGCGGAATGGAGAAAAATAACACAAAAGAAGGAATGGGAAAAAAAAAACTAAGAAAAAGCTTTAAAATATTCAAACTTAAGTAAAGCTGAGGGCCTCATTTTGCAAGAGAGAGAGAGATGTCTGGGAGTGATAGCTTTTCTGACATGGAGCACTATTTTGGACCATCTGTATGGCTGTGTAAAATCAAAACAACATATGGCAGAGCCGTGGGATATGTCTTCTTTTTTCAGCCTGTGTGCAAAGATGCAGATTTAACATATAGCAGACATCAACTGTGTCCACATTTCTCCTTAGGTTTTGCCAAATCTTTGTAAGAGAATAAAAACACTGTTTCATAACCAACCATGTGTGGCAAGGTCGTCTCAGCAACTACTGAGGGATATCTGAGGTGTGTGTTTGTAGCTACATGATACTTTCACTGTTGGATGACGATGAGGATAATGTGCACTGATGCATTCATGTGGAATCCCTGCAAGTTCATAGTAGTTCTGTCAACACAGATTTATGTTCCTGGCACAAGTTAAAGCTTGTGTTAAAGCTGAGGTAGATCACTTTTATCAAAATATGTTTTTTTACATATTTGCTAAAACTGTCACCATATTTTGAGGGTATAATATGAGACAGATAATCTGTGGAGAAATTAATTCCTCTGTCTCCTCCTTGTGGAAGGTCTTAGATGTGTCAATCACACTAGGGTATGCGCTGCTCACACCCTCCCTTTTCTCTCTGTAAGCATGGCTTCCGAAGACAATGGATAAAGAATTTTCCTGTGATGTTAGTTTGTTTCGCCATGGTGAGCACAGCTGCAGCAAACCTGTAATCTTCAGTTTACACACCAAGTGCGAGGGAGGGTGCAAGCAGCACATACACAATCTTGATTGACAGTGCTAAGACACTCTCTTACTCTTAAAACAGAACATCTTTTAAAAAAGCATTTGAAGCATATGCATGTGTTTTTTTGTTTTGTTTTTGTTTTTGATAAGTAGGTCAAATATATTTATAACAATATGAAATTCACATCTGCAAGAACACAAGTCCTTGCTAACATTTTCCAAACAGTTTTCAAGAATATGTAGCTTATGGGCTAAATTATAAACAGCGCTGTAAGAGAAATTAGAAGTCTTTTACCTAGGAACCTAAATGAGGCCTGACAATGATTATAATATAACATGATGATAAAAGTTGCAGGAAGCATAAACTAACTTCAGCTTATGTCAGGCTCAAAACCCAGCAGTCAGACAACAGCAGCAGCCTCACAGCGTAGTAACTGCTTACCTCATAGAGGTCTATCATAACATTGTCCTCTGGACCACCGGTGCTAACAACATCCTCCAGCATCAGAGTGAAGAACAGTCCCCTGTAGTCAGACATGTAGAGGTTGTACGACTCATTCTGATGCCAGTCCTGAATCGCTGCCACCACCTGGTTTTCGTCTGTGCTGATTATCTGCAGGTCCTAAATATGAGGGAATAACAAGGAAAGGTTTGAGATTTTGTTTAAATGGATAGCACAAATTTTATGTAACTGAAAAAATAAAAGTCTGGGAATGAGCAAACAGTGGTCACACAGGGGAAGTAGTAATTTGTTAATTCTTAAATCACTCCCCAGCAATTAGACCGAGGGCGATTAACGCTGTGCACCAGAAATGAAGATTGAGTTCATTTAGCTTTACTGAAATTTTAAGATAGAGTGAGACATGTAAGGCAATATGTGCGCTTCTCAAGGACATTTTCACAATTTACAGGGCACTTTGACCCTTTACTGCCACAACTCTTAAAGCATTGATGTTGCCCGATTATTCTGACCCCGAGTGCCAAACCACTAATCCACCCAGCTGTGTTTGTGCAGAAAATCCAGATTTGTGTAAAATAAAAATAAAATGTTTCTTTAGCATTCTGAAAGATGCTTACTTGATTTATGTTTCCAGCCAACATCTGTTGTATGGATTTTAAGATTACATATCATGATTGTGGGTAGCTAAAGGCATGTCTGGAAATTAACAATGTGAAGAATTATAAGAAAATATTAGATGCAATATTACCTTAGGGAGGGTGTATTTGGGAAGCTTCATTGGGTAAAAGGCATGTCTTTTATATGACACATAATGGACAGCCTGGCCACTGACTGACACCTTCAAGAGAAATACACCCAAAACATTTTAGGTAATGACAATAAACATTAAAATACATTGATTACTGAAAGCTTCTGTTTTAAAAAAAAATGAATTCCACCATAAAAACCTCGCGTTAGTCTCTAATTGTGATGCTGAGAGTTGTAGTGAGGTGTAGTTGCAGTAATAAAAGGCAGTGATTTTATTTTCATCCTTTCCCTTGCCAGCATAATGACACCTTTTAGTTAATGAAAAACACGACTGTACATTAAGATGCGGCTGAACGCACTGATTTTACAGCTTTTAATCGTCTTTTAATGAAGCCAGACCTTGCAGTAAAAACCCACCTGGATGAAAACGTATTCATCCTGCACCACCAGGGAGTTTGGGATTATAAATCCAGGGAAAGGTTTGCCCTTGTTTCCGTCTGAGCAGTTCTGAAGTTTGCAAGTTATGTACTGCGACCCTGTGGGAAGTCGACAAAATATTGCTAAGAATGCAAGAAATGCAAAAACAACCCTCTGTAGTCTAAAATTAAGGTTTCTCACCATTTTTATCCATGATACTATGTAATACATAGAGGATGAACAACAGACTATTTTTTTTGTTAGACTTGAAGGTGTCTTATTACCGTATATGAGGTAATAATGTTCCATCTCTGTAAACGATAATACACAACAGCCTGTTTGCTCTCACCAAACATTTCGTTCATCCCTTATGTGTGGACATTTTTTTTTCTCTGATTGCCAATACTTATTGCTGTAACTCCTTCTTCAAAGTCATTTAGCTGCATTTAAAAAAACTATTAGTTATTTACTAAAAGCTTATATTAAGTTGTAATTTCTAGAATTGCACCAAACAATTCCAAATAAAGATTCTGAAAGCAAATGTTTAACAATGAAACTGTTCAAATCTGTGAAATTCAAATTTGCTTTTAAGAAATAGAAGTAAACCTACCTCACTCTTAATGTTGATTCCATTTACTATTTGTAATAAAAGGTGTCCTTGTTCCTCATACCAACTCAAGGAGCAACAAGGTGGCCTGGTCATTAGCTAACTCAAATCTAACCCACACATGTTGCATCTTACTTTCCAGATAATGAGACCCCCCTGAATGCAGCTCCACCTTTCCAAACCATCTATTCCTCCATCCTCTTTCGTCTTTGATTAAATCAGTGAACGGTTATAGTTTAGGTTTTATTCCTCAAATTGCATGAGGTAAAATATCTTGTTTTTGACTCACGTCCATCTGAGATGGTGATCTCGAGGTGAATCATCCCTTGGTCTTTGTCCAAACCCAGTCTAGACCTGAAACATTGTGAAAGACATGGCGAGAATCATTGGATTCATGGCTACAAATCAACTTCATTGTGAGTTACAGGGAGTTTTAAAAGTATTCCCGCTCATTCAATTTTCTTCACACATTGTAATCACAAATGTTGTTGAGTCAACACAGGATTGTATGTGGTTTTATGAGGAAGATTATATGTGGTTTATAAATTGTTTTAAAAAATAAAATCAGAAAACTTTATATTCAGCTCTGTCAATGAATATTTTGTAGAATATGTAGAATATCTACCAACGATTCACATCTAGAGATTAACATTTTTACTTAGACTGGATGGAGTTCACTTGTAAACTTCAATTCTGGCACAAATTTTCAAATCAATATTTATTCTAGGCAAAGACTGCACCATTTTAACACCATCATTAATCAACTAAATGAATTCAGATGCATTCCCCACTCTTTCGATTTTATTTATTCACTAGTTATTTTGGTCTACCAGATAAATGTTGAATGATATAAATTGAATTATGTTTAAACAGGCATGGACAGCTTCAAAAGGAAATTTATTATTATTTAAAATATCACTTATCTCCATAATTTTTGGCTCAATACACTATACAAAGCAGTGTTATTAATGTCAATAACCTGCTTAAATAAAGTGTTGTCTGTGCTATGTAGAGAGTATATTGTTTCCTGGACAAACAGTGTGCCTCACAAAACAAGATCATGGCCCACCTACATTTTTCAGTGGAACGAGGTTGCTTTTAAATTAGCTGCAAGTCAAATAACTTACAGGAAAACTATGAATTAATGCCTCATATCAGCTGTGCAAGCATCATGAGTTTATGTCAAACAGGAGCTGCCATCTGCAGTGGATCACAGAACAGCATGTACTACTTTGTCAGAAACATCTGCAGAGTGGGCCGGAATACTAATGAGTGTATTTATTTGTAATTTCATAAAGTTGCCCAGCTGAAGCCGTTCACGTTGAAACAAAAACACTCTTACTTCTCAAAAGGACAAAATCATTCTTATTATGTGCACATCATCAAATCAGCAGTCTCCTCTGAAAGTGAGTGTTACTGAGCTACAGAAAACAGGATTCTGTCAACGTATCTTTGAGACGTAGAATAAAACCTAGAGAAGCTAAAGGAGCAAAACAAAAAAAAAAAAAACGTGCAGTAAAAAATGTTTGCTTATATTTAAGTATCTAATTTATCTGGGCAAGGTTCTCAGCTTGTGAATTATGTACTCTACATTGACTGTATCTCTTTTTATAAATTTGATTTTAAAACTGTCAATAGCAGAAAACACTTCATCATCTTCTCTTTGCTGCAGTGAGAAATCCATAAACAAAGTGAAGCGGTGTAGAAGTTATGACCAAACAAAGATCCTTTCCATCGTAGTGTCTTATAGGAGATGCAGCAGTGCTGTTTATTGTTCCCTGAGGAGTCATAATACAATGGCCTGATCTTTAGACAGTGACTTGAAGGACGGTTGACCTGCTCTGCTCTTTTTCTTTTTTGTAAGATGTACTTAGCCATTTCATTCCCCTTGAACTTCAGATTCTTCATCGTAGCCGTTAAGCACCAACCAGCAGAAGTGACCACTTGTTGTATTAATAGCAGCTGTTGTGACAGAAGATGGGTTTCTCTCATTTTCCATACTGTGTCTGAACTATAATATAAAAAGCTCCCATCCTGCTTCCCTCAGCACTCTGTAATTGCCTCACAGCTCCATCTCTTTTAATGGACTTTCTGTCAAATACTTCATCCAATTCTATCAGTGAACAGCAGCCTGCACTCTTAAATAAAGCCTCACAATGTTACAGTGTTCTCCAATAACTAACACACGCCGCTACAATGTCTCATATTGAGTGTGTGTTGGCTATGCAGCATGTTTCGGAAACAAGCTGCTTGTTAGCAGGATTTTGTAAATAATGTTTGATTTTTGGATGAGCCGAAACAAGCTTTTGTGCTTTTTCTGCATGCTCTACTTGACGTGTTCTGTCGAAATTAAAATTAATCACCTACAGTTTTTATGTATAAATATATACTGTCTTGCCAAAGAAAAGGTGCCACCTTTAACACATTTAACTGAGCATGTGTATTGAGAGCTGTCTTCCAGATGACACATTATTTAACCCCAGCCGATGCAATGCGGTGGCTTTTAATTTCTTAAACAACAAAGGTGTTTGTCTGCTTAGGAATGGCCGCATCATTTGCATCAAGCACAGAAAACATCTAAGGAAATATAGAAATATTTTTTTATCTTTTTCTTTTCTTAGGTGGCAAAGTTTTTGTAGAGAGTGAATGTCCCAGCTCCAGCTATTCTATTCTATTCTATTCTATTCTATTCTATTCTATTCTATTCTATTCTATTCTATTCTATTCTTTTTTTATTGACTGCAACAATTTGGTTAATCCAAATTAAAGCTGTCTGATTTAGGTTGAAGGTTTCCTTCGATTTAAAGTTATGGCTTGCTTCAAAATGTTTAGTCCATGTTGTATCTCTAACAATGACGATGCAACAGTAACTTTTAAAATACATGGAGCAGAGAAGCCTGAAAATCATTGCAGTTAAAAATTACAGACTGCATGTGCTCTTGAAAATGTTATCTTTATAAATAACACATTGATCTAACATATACATTCAAAAGTAATACATATGATTCATCTGTGAAGCATAACTCATCTTAAATAGTAATTTTATCATTTTCTAATTGGAGAAAATGTGAAAATATTGTGAAGATATTTTACCTTGATTAAATTCAAATAATTCAGTACATTTTTTGCCACAAATTTATGCGAACTGATCTTTTTCCCCCAGCACTAACAGTGTACAAAAGCACCAGAGATGCTCACAATTTCACTGAAGTTTTCCAAAAACAACACTATTTCACTGTTATGTGACCGACAGATGATCTCACCAGTAGAATCTGTTGGGAACGACGTTGTCGTGCACAAGCTGCCATCTCTTCCCAAACTCAACGGAGACATAGAGCTGAAAAAATGAGAATGCCTTTGACAAATAAATATGACATGAAATACAGCATCAGCACATCCAAATATCTAACAGAATTAGTTCTGAATTTATTTACAATTGCATTATTGAGCAGCTGCCAACTCTATGAAGTTTTTGCAATCAAAATCCTGTTATTTTGAATAACATTCAGTAGCAGGAGGAAAATCAATTTGTTTTAGGTAAAGTGAAGTCATGCTTCTGTGCCAAGTTTTCAGAAAAATCTTTTAGATAATACAGACTATTTGTTCTCCCGCCAAGACACGAGATTCGTTCACAATGCATCTGAGCAGAATTGTGATCTAAAAACTCTGTGAAACCTCTCTTTTAACTGTCATTGCAGTTCGTCTCCATATAGCAGCTTTATTGGTGCTCAAGAACATTAAAGATGTGTCATCTTGCTTCACCGATTGAGTGCTATGCATCCTGAGCTCTGAGCTTTAGAGGGATCAGCAGCATCGTTCTTACCCATCTCAGAACTTGCAACTTTTAGACAACATGACAGACGATCAATAAATGTAAAATGAAACCAAGCTGACGTTCATTTAGTTCCTTTTGGCGGGAATAAAAGAAAGAAAACAATTGAGATACAGCTTTACAGAGACATACAGAATAGCCTGAAGGCACGCTTCTCCTAAGCGTCTTTATTTTGACCCACTGATCACTCTTTGTGAGGCTTTTCATCTTCCCTACTCCACCATTTATCTCACTTCTCAGACCTTGTCTGTTCCTCTCTCCGAAAATCAAGTCTTCTGGTAGCAAGCTGAGAAGGACTGGGTTTGATGTCCCTGCTGCTGAGTGGAGCAGACAGCAGGGTTCTTGCACATGGTAATGGATGCTGTGTATTTGCGTTCAGAGATGTGTGTATGCGTGTTGAGCCTAGGGATTTTTGGAGGGGGCATGTCATCCTTGTTAAATTTTCTCTTGTTCTGCCCTGAACCATTCAGACATCTGCAGCCAGACCTTATGGCTTGTTTAAGGATGGAGCTGGTCTGATGTTTCAGCAGCTGTAGCCTTGTCTAAAAGGGCAGTATTATGTGTTTTTCTAGGCGCGTAGTACCATTTGACAGCACAATTAAGTAATTAAGTACCTTCAACATGACCACAGGCACCACTGTGCTCTTCACCTTCCAGGCCCTCTCCAGTTCTTCTTCTCCAGTTTTCCATGCTCCTTTTTCCTGATGTTGCAATCACTTGGTATTGCTACATCTACCACAATAACTTTCCTCTGTTGTTTTATATATATAATATATATATATATATATTATATATATATATATATATATATATATATATATATATATATATATATATATGTAATTCTTTTTACTAATTTAAATCTGAAAACTGTGCTTTACAATCGTATTCACCCAAATTTGCTTTGACACCTCCAAATAAAATCTAGTGAAACCAATTTCTTTCAGAATTTGAGTTATTTGTAACTAATTTGTGATTCTAATACATTATTTAACCCTTATTAATTTTGCATTGTCATCATGGCATTAGATGCCCAGATTGGGACAAATATTTCACTTGTATGCAAACTGTGGGATCATAACACCTGCAAAGTGTTTTAATCATTGTATTCCGTTGTATTATGAATATTGCAGACTGATAATCTAACAAAAACATTTATACAATTTATAGTGGAGTCCTAGTAAATGGGGAGATGAATGGAGCAAGATACAATGAAAAAAAAATAAAAATCTGTTGAAGCCTAAGATTTGAGTCAGGGGAAGGTTCACTTTTAAAATAAACAATGGTCATAAATATAAAGCCGGAGCTACAATGAAATGATTTAAATAAAAACAAATTTATATGTTGAACTGGTAAAAATCCAGTAAGACTTAAAAATCTTCCGTTTGACACATTCAGATTTTTATGTGTAAATATAACATAAAAATTTGCTACTATGTATGACTGTATTATATAATATTGAAATAAAATGCAGATATAAATTGAACTCTGTGTTTATTTTAAAAAATATCACTGAGTGTAAGTAATTTTGCCAGGTACTGTATCAGTGTAAAAGTCTCAGCAGAACAATTGCTCCCAAGTAAAGCTAAACAGCAACATGTCTTTTATTTTATTTAATAAAGATGTTTTGTTTTTTTTTTTTACTTACAGATACTACACTAAAAATGAAGCTCTAAAACAAAACCACAAAAGGAGTGTACAAGGCAAGCAACCCAAACACTTCAGCTGACATGTTCTCACAAGGACACTTCTTTCACATTTTCAGTTTTCGTTCTGCTTTGTTCACGCTAAACACGAGTAGACACCTACACATTACCTTTTGGTCATGGCTGTAAGCCAGAATCCAGTCTTCTTGCTCCGGGTGGAAAAGCAAGCTGAGAATATCAAAGCCTAAGCTGTGTTTCTGATAGGACGCCCCCTCGTCAAGGCTAATGAGCAGGCTGCTCTCCACCTCTGGGTCAGTTAGTAACATGATCTGAGACAAGAAAGGAGATGGTGAAATCAGCAGCCTACTTTGACAACATTTTTTTTTCCCACAAGGAATAAATGTGCTTGTTTGCTCCACAGCTTGGATAGAGGCTTGCAGCCTGCTTGTGCATTATCGCAATGTTGTGCAAAAGATACTCTGTCTGTAAATTTATTCAGCGCAGGCAGGATTTTGACATAGGACACAGACAGAACCTCACCTTCCTTTTGTTGTTTGGACTCACATACAGGTAGCTCAGTATGCTCTTGGTCCCCACTTTCTCATTAAGTTTTTCATACGTGGTCCCATAATCGGTTGACCTGTAATTGAATTATAGGTCAAAGTAAATAGGTTTGAGTAGTGGCTAAAGGACAACAGGGGCTTTGATAGTTAGGATGCTGATGGGATCGTTAGGCACATCAAGCAAGTAGAAAATTACGCCAACAAACATCCTGAGGCAATTTTGCTAAACGAAACGGGACTTTTTTGTGCTCAAAATGAACAAATATAATCCATGTGTCATAAATGGGAAAAATATATCAAATTTCCTCTTACTCCAATATTGGTTGTATAAAATGTCCAGGACCCAAAAATGAATTTGCTTGAAAGCTAAAAAAAAAAAAAACTGTAAACAAGAAAATATTAATTGCTGTATTTTTTTTTTAACATGCATGTTATTTTTGCATAGTTGTGTTTTTGTCATAGAGTCAAATTTTTATTTTGTAGCCTATATTTTTTTTGTCATTCTTTTAAATTGCCATACATTCTTTCTTCCTTTCTTTCTATAGTTAAAATGTAGGTGACTTGTAAAAAAAAATACATTAAAATGTAGTTGCAAACATGAAAAAGTTCCAGGGATACTGAAACTTTTCCAAAATACTTAGAGCATACTTTATGTTGAAATATTAATATTATTGTCATTATTAAGAGTGACATAAGCAAAAATGTATAATCATTACCATAATTCAGTTATCTAACCACAACTGAACATTTAGCAGAGTGCAAACATTTATGTCAAAAAATATGGTTCGTGTCAAATCTATACCAATAAGCTGCAAATGCTATAATTGCACCATTAATTGCTTCTGACATATAAACATTATTGATGTTGAAAATAAACAGAAAAGCTTACCTCCACAAAGAACTCTCTGTTACTCTGCCAGAGTTGAAGTCGTAGTATTTCGTCAACATGAGTATCACCTGCAAAACAGATCAAACGGGTCACTGTGAAGGAGTGTGTGATGATTGCGGACCAGCAGCAGTAAAGTGCCACAGAGGCCCTTTCCAGACATGACATTACTTTAAAGGCTTCAGTTGATCTGTTAAAGTGCCAACATTTAGTCCCTCAGATATTTCTCAGGTTGGCGTTAATCTCCATCATGCTTCACTAGGACACACCTCTGAAATTAAAGCGGAGACGCACAGAGAGGATTGGGGGTAAATCTTGTTAATTGTCCAAGTCTAGTTTGATTTAAAGATTGATACAGGACTGTCTGTGATTTAAAAAAAAAAAAAAAAAAAGACATATTCCTAATTATTTTAAGTTACATAAAACCACTTATTTATTTCATCTTCCCAATTCTCCTTGCCGCAGTGGGGGAGAACCCCCCACAACTCCAATCCCAAACACAGAAATGGTTTGTCTGCTGATGCAACTTCTGACTTTGAGTTTATTAAGACGTTCCAGCTTAATATAAAATGTTCTGTGGGCTCTACAGGCAGGTAAACACATAGCTTCAATCTGTTCTTTTGCTCTGGTGGAGGCAGCCTCCACCAGTTATGATAAAGAAACTGAACCACATCCGTCACCTGAGAGACACGCCTCGGAGGTATAGAGTAATGCTGGGTTACAGTTGAGCTCAAAACTGGAAAATTCTTACTTCCCAGTTGGAAAAATTTAACTGGAATGCCCACTGGAATGACATATGCCCATTCTGGGTCATCAGAATAACTCTGACGACCCACAATTACAACTTGTAAGGCCTACTGTTATGTTTCAAAATGGCCACTCCTCTCACAAACAATTGTAAGCTGTGGTGAAAACATGTTCACTTTACAAGAGTGCATCTAAAATCGATAGCGTCTGCAACTCAAAACTAGGTAAATTAACAGTGGTGTTTGCTGAATTAGAGTAAATCTTAAAATGATGCTTGTAAGGGCACAGCAAATAATGTCTATGATTGTTGCCACTTTGAAATTCCAACTATTTAAATTAAACATTTACTCCAAGGCTGATGTCAAAAACAAAAAGTGAGGGAAAGGTGGCAGAAAGAATGGGAGGAAGATAACAAAAGAAAACGGTATAGAATTCAAAAGAAAGTAAGAGAGATGAGAGTAGGAAGTAAAAACAGAAGTCTTAAACTATTAAGATTTGTACGTATATGTTTTACAACTCATTATTCAGAATACAGCAAGATATTGCTGGAAACTCAATATTGTGGAGGAAATAAGAAAATAGGAAATGCAATTTTATTGAGGACATATGAGATACAAAGTAAATTAATGTTGGAGGAATTCAGGAGAAATTAAAGAATCCATTAATTTATACTGCAAGAAAATTCAAATAATGAAAGTATTCATATTTTAATTGTTGTTTTTGGGGGGGGCGAGGTGGGAATTTGGCGGTACACAAAGTTAATTAACAGAATATGATAATATTGGTGAAAAATAAAAAAATGACTTTTTGAGCCACACGCCATACCAGTAGGTGGCAGTAATGCACACAGAAGTCTGATGTAAATCACATGTCTGAGTTCCGACTTCTGAGTTCAACGAAAAGCAAAATAATCTGCTTTAAATCTCTATTTAAACTTTTTTCTACAGACAACTAGCCTGGCTATTGTCTTCCTATGCAGCTCTAAAAGTAGCTGGTTTTAACTAGGCTAACAACTGGCCTCTCATATCTGTGTGCTCGGGTTTAATGTTCCGAGAAAAGTCAGACTTATCTGAAAACTCAGACGTAACGTTTGGAGGCTGGTAAAAATTAATACCTGCACTGTGTTTTTGTATGTTGTATTTGGGCGAAGCAAAGTTGTATATAAAGCAGTTCTTCTTGAGGAAGATTCTGTCCATGGTGTTTAGACGTCAAATATAATCATATCACACATGCAGTGGCCTAATTAAGTAAGTCAGTACGGAAAGCCAAACGTGCCACGATTCAATAAAATGACCCAAAATTGATATTTATATGAAACTGTTAACAAAACTTTTAGATGCATGTGAACAGAAGACAGAAGTTTTGAATGTAGATGTCAATTTTCTGCACGGATTAAAAGTTGTTACGGAGTAATACATTTAAACCATAAAAGAATATTTAAAAGTTATTTCTATTTTTAATGAACCGGTTCTAAGGTGTCAAATGAAGAAAAAAAAATCACAAAGCATGGATCTAAAATGATGGGGAAGAAGGGATGTTTAAAAATATCCCTTCTTTAAAACATGATTGCAAAATCAATCAATTTCAAAGTAGTCACATATTAATAAACGTTGTGGGTGAAGGCCCATCTCCAAATAATTTGTTCTGAGCCAGAGCAGGCTGTCAGTTGGTCTGCATTGGACTGTGATAAGTTTACTTGTTTTAAACTCATTAAATTTTTTTAACGCCATTCTTACTCATCGCTCTCACAAAACTAATTCAGAAATTAGAAGTCACATCAACATCTCAAACTGTGCAAGTCCTTTTACAATTTCCTCGCAACAAGATGCTGCTCTGCCAAAAAAACAGGCTGCATTGGATTACTGTAAAACTATTACGAAGCTGGATGGGAGTAGTTGGAATTTAAGATTTTGCTTTAATCAGAAGCCGCGCGAATGATTCTGTGGAGTTCAATCACTGTTTTAAACTGAGTTAGTGTTTGTTTGCTTTTTACAGAAGCAGAAAAAAAAAAGACTGGATTCTGAAGCTAATTATAAATCGTGGCGTTTGATGCTCTGCAGAGTGATGTTATTCTTTTTTTTATTCAACTGTGCAATTTGTTTGATTCCTCTGACAAGCTGATCATATGTTATGCCAAATTAACCCAATGCAGCTGTGCATCTGTTAATGTGACCGCAACAGGTCAGACTTGACAGATTTCTGTTACAATACAGTCGGCAACTGTGAAGCACCAGCAATATAATTAGCATATGATATTGACACATTCTGTTGTTTCTAACCTATTTGAAAGCAGTGTGTCTTTAAAATCTGCATATTTAGTCTCACATAAAGACGCAGCTTCATTTCATATAGAATATTAATGACATATTCTCCCCGAATTGTCCCCTATAAGTATTTTGTTGATAAATCTTGGCATGATTTAGATCCGCATAAAATATCTGAAATAGAAAAAAATAAATAAACCTGAGATGTGTATAAAAAATGAACAGTGATTATAAAACAATTGCCACATCAAATGTAAAGTCACTATTGTGCATAAGGAGTGTGTTTTACTTTCCACAAGTAAAACCAAGAGACAAATTTGGTTTGTCCCTGTACTGCTGAAAGCATTACAGGGATGAAGGAGACATTCGGGTCAGCTGTTAAAAGCATTATATTAGTTCTGATCAAATGAAATTAACTCAAAATGACTTGATCTTTAGTCTCAGAGAGTCTACAATTTGAGGTCAAAATGTTCTGTGCATATTCTGAGTAGTCTCCGAGAAGCTAACCAGGAGAAGCAGGAAAAATCCCAGTGGGCCCATTGGGTTTATGGGCCATAAGGGTTGGTGTTAATTTAAGTCAATGACTGGAATGAAACAAAGAAGACAGACCCGACTCGTTGCATCTAGTATAGTTTCCAGTATTGTGGTACATTGCTGTAAAAGTTATTTGTCATTTGACGTATTCCATTTATTTTTGCATTTTTGTCCAATTTATGTTTAGTATTATCTGAAATTAAAGATACCATTATCATGACCCAAATAAAGACAATTTCATTTATCAAAGAAAAACAAGTATCCAAATAATCAAGGCTGTTGGTGGTGAGTCAGAACAAGCAGGAACCACAGGAATAAAGTTTGAACTTTGAAAAAACAGATAAAAGGAAACTGGCCAACAAGAGAGGCCAAGCAATTTGCTTCGCTCCAAAGCAATAGCTGCTGAGGATATTGTTTGTTAAGAAAACATAATTTGAAACTGCAAAGAAACAATGTTCACATATAAATGGGTATAAAAATATTTTAAAAGAAAAACTGAGCAAAAATGAATCAATTTAAGTAAATAAGTCAATAAATAAGTTATTGGCTTACTCTGAATCAGGCAATATTTTCAAGGTTTTTATTTTTTTTATTTTTTTTTATTTTAAATTTTTAAAGTGACTGCCAACTTAAGTGGGCCACTCTGAGGCAAGAAGCTCCCAGAAAATGAATCCCACTCCGACCCGGGTACTGAGAATGAACTCATGTCAGAGGAACTTACAAGCAGAAAATGCTGCTATAAGTATTTAACAACTGCTATAATAAGCAGTAGAGTTTGAGATTTTTTTAATCAGTTTTTTGTAAATTAAAATTTTAAAGCAATATTGCGGGTAATTTCTTAAGAAAACATTTAAATTTTAATCAAAGCAAGCATGTTTTCATGCAACTACTGATCTTTAAAGTCTTGTTTACTGATTTAAAGATGAATTGTTCTTCGTCAACTGAAATTAAATCAAAGAAAAACAAGAGAATGTTTAACTTTTTTTGTTTATCTCTTCCGAGAAAAGAGTAATTTTTAAAAGTATAAACCCACAACAGTCATTAAGGGGGAAAAACTTGTTCTGTTATTTATACAAATTAATTGCCAGAATGATATCATGCCCGTGTTTGCAGCCATAAAGCCTGCACATCATTAGACCTCCAGGGGAAGTCCTTCTGTGTATCTTCCTAATTATCAGCCGTTATGACTGTATGGTGTGACACTGATGTAAAAAGAAAGTGGTCCATCAAGTAAACAATGTTTTTTTTTTTTTTTTGCTCCGATGTCCTGCAGCTGAAAAAAAAAGTTTTATTATACCTCTGTCTGGCCCTGCATGAGAGAATACTACTTGACAATGCATATATTTAAAAACACTTAAGTCAAAGCCAAAAATCTTAAACTTCAATCTGAATGACCTCATTTTGATTCTGGAGAGAAATATGCACAATATTCTTTCTTCTTAATGAATGGATTTCTGTATACTTGCTCGGTAAGCCATCTAAAATAAATAGATGCTTGTATTTGATTTCTTGAGTCAAAAACCACATCTTCCCAAAGATTTTCTACTTAAATAGTAATGTTTAATTCATTTTTATTCCCCTTTATTCCTCTTTTATTCTATCTTCTTGCAAACACAGTTATTAGAAATATTGACATTCATTTATTATTTATTCCCCCAGTCTTCAATGTTTCTGATTATTCATGGGTCCCTGGACAGCTTGCAGTTCCCATCATGACATGTCTTACCTTATTCATGTATAGTAAATATTAAATCGGATGACCAAATATGATTTTATTAACATTTACAGCTGGACGTTCTTAGTTTTTAGTCCAAGTCTGCTCCCACCTTTTATAAAAATATGATATTGGTTTAAGGAGTTCTTTTTTTTTTTTGCAATTATCTGCACAGCTTGGTACAACTTTGGTCTGATGTCCAGACTGGGCTGCAGAGATTTATGATCTACCAGTAAACTAGTTGTACACCTTCCAAAGGTCATACCATCACTGACAGAGTCATTTACAACAAAACAACTTGAACGAGTTGGAAAAGTAGAACAAAACGCGTACTTTTCCCTTCTTCTATACTGGAATTAATCATAGACATTTATTTGGGAATAGTCAAACAGCTGCAGTGGGACACATAAAGCCTAGTTACTGGCTGGAGAAGCTTTCTTTCTTAGGAGCGGCGTTTTATGGCTGTAGTTAATACATCAATACAACAATACAATAGTCACTTTGTAGTTGTCAGGCGTTGACTACTTGAAGTTCAGCATGACCTGCAAACCATTAGATTGCAATTTAAAATCACCAGACAAAGGATCTCGTTTTAATGATTAGAAAAAAAAAGACCTGGTAGCAGCGACACAGAAGCTGTTTCCTACATATTTTAGCTGACCCCTCCCTTTGATTTCCAACAAAGGTGTCATGTACTGCCGCACCCATTAGACTACAACAGCACAAACATGTCTCCAAACTGGATTACCAGACAAGAGAAAGCGAATTGATTTCTCAACTCTAATCCTTTGTAAATCTCAACCCTTGGAGCTAAATGGACGGGGATGAATTTGATCATTACATCTAAACAAATGGAGGTCTAATGGGTGATTTTCAGGGCTTAGAGTGAGAGGATTACTGGTGTGAAATAAAGCTGTTAAGCGGGATATAGGTGCCCAGACAATGCAAAGCAAACTCTTTTTACTGAAGAAAGAAACCATTGACACGAGAGCACTCACGGAAATTCATTCCCACTCTCAGCGGCCCGCTGATCCAGCCTCATCAGCTGTTGGAATTAAGTTGCCTCATCAATAAGACTGTCATCACATTTAGCAACAGCAATTAAACAGATGGATGATTCCATAATAGCAATTGTTACAGGAGTTAGTGATTGGAATATCAATAATAATGGTAATAAAAATTTGACGTAGCTTTGATAAATTCAAGCTCGCAAATGCAGCAGTGCGGTGGAAAAAAGATTCGTATTAAAATAATTTTAGGAAGCTGTCAACATCAACTGAATGTGCTGAGCTAACAAACTGCTTCATGCTCTCTTACATTACAAATACAAATTTGAATGTATTTTGCAAAGATGTCAAATAGCAGACCAAGATGAATAACAGCATAATTGTGAAGTGAAGAAAAGTTTTGTAGTTTTCAATTTGAAAAAAAAAAGACCTTATTCCACTTCTACAGACTTCTGTATCCCATTTACCCATTTCACCTTTGCGAAATAGACGGCATCCAGCCCAGTCTGCATGGATAGGGTGTATACCTTCCACTTTTACATCATGTTCTTTAGTGAATGTGGGTCTGTATTTTCACAGAATTATTCTTAAGCATGAATTCACTTAGATCTAATCCCCTTAATTGTGCTTGTGCTCTCTAGTCTTCTGTATTTTGCACATTTTTTTTTCACAATTGCCCCAGCTGTAATAATCTTCCCATCAACTCAGACAAGCTCCCCTGCCCCAGTTGAAGCATGATGCTGCCAACACCATGTTTTAATGCATAGTGCACTCATATCTATAGCAAGCGGTAAAAATGTGCATGTTGTCATCATTTGACCAGAGCATTATCTTTCATGTGTCTTATTATGCCTCCTTACTGACATTAAAAAATTTAAAATGCCTGCAGGATCCCTATTAGAATCATGCAGGACCTTTATTGATGCGACAGATGTACTGACATCTTATGCATGTTAACAATGAAAATGAGAGAGTGTGAATAAAGGAAAAATGTACAAAATGCATATATATAATACAACAATTAAAATAGGAACAATGTTAACCAAAAGTGCCAAATTGAATTTCCATGTAAGCTAAATGTATTTAAAATATGTTCTATTTCCTCTGTAAGGTGCCTCTCAGAGTTATTTTACTTTTATAGCAATTTTTTTTCTACAAGAACATTTGTCATAAAGCAAAAAGCCTCATCTGTAAGAGATCTTCTTTTGTTTTGTGGGTTTTTTTTGTTGTTGTTTGTTATTTCCAGCAATGGCCTTCATCCTGCCACTTCTGTACAAGGTACATTTGAAGAGTGCACAGCTAATAGCTCTCTTGTTGACAGCCACTCCCACCTGAGCTGGAGATTTCTAAAATGTCTCAACAGTTATCATGAGCCTCTCTTGGCTGCGTTTCCCTGCTTGTCAGAGGACGTTCATGTCTTGGTAGGCTAGAATGGTATTTCCTTCTTTGAGCAAGGGACTTGAGAGTGCTTACTTATTACTGCTTAATACCCTAACCCTGCTTTAAACTACTGCACAACTTCATCCTTTGGATTCAGTGATGTTGTTTCATCACTGATGTTTGCTAACAAACCACTGAAGCCTTCGTGGATATCCATGTCCATCTCCACGTCCAGTAAAAATGAAAATCTGTCAAAATTTTTATTTACGCTGGACTGGGTTTGATTAAGGTGTTCATGAACCCTCAAATATAAAAAAAAATATATATTATATACATATTTCACTTTCAACATTTTTTCAAACACCTTGAGTGGTTCTGTCCACATAGAAATCAAATAAAATGCACTGAAGTTTGAGGTGTGATCATTTTTACAAGACACTGTATGCGATTCAAAAACATTAAGATATTACAATTATGACTAAAGGAATACCATAATTCAATCCAAAATAATAAAGCAAAACAGAACAGAAGTTCCACCTCTATAAACTAAAACAACAACAAAAAAACACAATCAAGTGAGTTGAAATCCCATATGTGAGTAGAATAGCCTTCATGAAATTACCACAATAAACAGAATCACTTAACACCTTTCACAACAGCACGACTGTCTACTTCAGTCCCACTCTTTGTTGCCCTGTGTAATCTCTCAGCAGCCACCGGAGCCAGTGGTACAGCAGCACGCTGCCGCACTTAAATACCACCTGAGCAGGACCTAAAATGTGCAGAGGCTTTTGTCTGTCACATCAATTTATATCAGTTCATTAACAAAGGCAGCATTTCCTCGTAGGCCAGCTGTTGTTCTAAAGTTAGCTTGTTTGAAGTCGGAGTAGTTGGCTCTACTGTGTGCGTCAGGTCACTGCAAACATGAATTATAAAAGAAGCATCACAATATCGCTTTGCACAACATAAACTGCCTACTCCCTCATAAAACCTGAATATTCACAGATGAAGGAGTTAATCATGGCAGAGAACGGAAGCAGTTTTAATAAAAAAGTTGAACTTGAGTGTGACTTGTGGTGTAATTCTACTGATGTGTGAACAACTTAGCAGTACTTTCAGCGGGCTCACTTCAGACACTTTGTGTTACAGCTGTGGCTTTCAAGCTGAACAGCAAGTGTCTGCATTTATTAGGCACCTCATGCTGAGACATGAGCAACGTGTCCATGTAGAAGCTCGGTTGATAGACCCTCTGAAACGACTTCCATCTTCTTTAGGCGTGTGCCCTCGCGTCGTTGGCTCTTTCACCGTAATTGAAAGCCCGAGCCAGTTCAGCTGCTTGGACACAGCGGCTCACTGAGCTTGAAAAGCCTCCGAGTGAACAAGGAGGGGCTCTGATCAATCCATGCAATTATTAGATAGCTGTTGGTCTGGCACTTTTAACCCGAGCATAAAGCTGTACCCGCTGGGCCACAAGCTCTGTGTTTTTTTTTTTTTTTCAAAATTCTTTTAAATCTTCAGCACTCGGTGTGTAATGTGGAAGTACTGAGGGAAATAGTGAAAGATTAGATGCATGTTGACAAACCAAAATCTTCTTGGACTACTTAATAAAGTGCAATTCCTCTGATGAAGTGAAGCAGCAGATGGGATAAATATGCCATGGATGGATTTTTTTGTTTTCATCCATATGTCCTATTAGGCTCACCAACTGTGTCTGAGGTTTGCCAATAATGCATCATTATTTATCTGAAATAGAGAACATGAATGACTGAATCAAACTCATGGTTTTAAATATGAGGTTTTCCTACATGGGCCAGATGGTGTAGCTCATTTCAATAAGAGTTGCAGGTGGTGACTGTTAGGTGAAAGTGTTGTGAAGCACAAAACGAGATGTAAAGTGAGCAATGGCCAAAACAAAAATCAAAACCAAAAAAAAAAAAACAACAGAAGAAGGCTAAGAAATGCAACTAACTGGGAGAGAGTTTCATAGATCGAACACAGAGCAAACAACACTTCAGCTGAAGACAGGGGAAAAAAAAATATCTCAGCAAAACAAATCTCATGACATATTATTTTAAGAGAGCATCTCCAACAGCTAATTTCTTCCTTACCAGCTGCTGCTGCTGCAACCATTCTGAGGCTTTATGTTTTATTCTGAAGCCGATCATGAAACTACAGTGAGTCACAAAGCAAACAGGCTGAGCACACAGCATAAGTCTGATTTAAGCTGCCACACAAAAAAATGAAACACAAAAGATGTGTCTATGACACAACGCAGGACAAAGAAGAAGAGGTGAGATCTCATTATGCTTCATGCAAGTTAGTGCTATACTTATCTGGAAAAACAATCTTCACCTGATTTGGATTCTGAATTTCTGCTCCATTGGGCTGCATTTGGCAAAGAAGAAAGGAAACTTGGGAGGCAAGCACAGCTTGGTTTATATATTAAAAAAACACACTCAGCAGGATCTGAAGGCGTCAGAGAAGCTCGCCATGGGAAGGCTTGGTGACTTGACAGAGCTGAACTCAGACAGCCAGTGGTTTCTGTGCAGAGTTGAGTGTTAAGAGTCTGTGTTTGTCCATGGCGGAAAGGAGCAACATGGACCCAAAACTTGTCAAAAAAAAAACAAAAACTTTTCTTAGTGCGACTTTCTCGCGATTCCCATCATTATGTTTTTCATGAATATATTTATGTGTGAGATGTTCACTCCCTGTAACAGTGCAACATGAAACACACCCCATCCCCCCACCCTGACTGCCTCCCAAAACTGTCCATCCCGGCCTCCTGGGAGAGAGAAGAACCCGTGAAGGTTCCTGCTGAAAGCACTCGTCAGGCGGTTGTCTGAGCATGTCAGCGCGCTTTATGAAGGAAGCTACACGTGTCCGGGAGGACCAAGAAAGTGAATGGCAATGAGATGCTGAGGAATTAGAATGGTGATAGTTTAGACTGTTTTTCCAACCCTAATGCAGAATATATGTATGTCAGGGTGAAATGCACATCAGCAGAAAACAGCTACAGAAATCTACCTTTATTGTTAAATTTAAATCTGTCCAACCACCTACATCGCTGTAAGAAACCGAGAAACATAAATAGGAAATCGTCCTGATAGTACTTAGTAGACGTGATCCTACTAATACCTCCAGAAACCAGCAGGTAACCAGAGGTTCAGAAAATACAAAATACTGTCTTACTCTGATCAGTGAGTGCAAAATATAGGTGAAGGCAACATGCTTCATTGTGGTTCCTGTGACTGAGAGAAGAACACTGAATTTTTCTGTTTCAGTGGGTTAAAAATGACATCAGAGAAAGTTTGGAAATATGAAGGATATGTAAAAAGGGACATTTATCTAAATCTGAGAGACAGAGCAAAACTTATATCAGAGAGAATCTGAAAGTGTCAAATAATGTGTAAAAGTTAAAACGTGTAAAAAAAAAATCAACAGTATGGCTTCTTTTGAGGGTCACCAAGAGAAAACTTCTGGCTACTAAAAACAGCATGGCAGCACAGCCATGACAAATAAAGTTACATCTGAACAAAGTTACCACTTGGATTGATCAGCATGGTCAATCCAATGCATGTGTTACAGCCGAGTTGTGCTGTAACACACACAAAGCAAAACAAAAAACAATCACCACAAATCAGCACAAACACCTAACAACAACTTTCGCGCACAGTGGTCGGGGGATGATAATTTGTATTTGCTTTGCAGCCACACATCCTGGACGCCATGCAAGCCGAACTCTTCTGTGCGCCGAGGTACGGCAGGGTCTTATGTGAGTCTCTCTGTTTGACAGCTGAAAATCAGGCCAAACTGGGTCATTCACCATGAGAATCCCCCCCAAACACAGCAGTAACTCAGCAACAGAATGCCTCAAGAAGAGAATAATCACAGGGTTTGCAAAGGCCATGTCAAAATCCAGAATCAAACTTGAGTATACTAGAGAATAAAAAGACTTTTTTTTTTCAAACTTCTGGCAGATTTAGATGTGAAGGTCTTTTTTTGCTTCTAAATGTACATGAGACTTGTCTCCCTCAAAAGTAAGAAAAATCAAGTAAAAGGAGCATCAATTTGGAAAACGAAATCCAATAATTCAATAAAAATAAATAACTTACTGGAAGCAAAATTTTTTATTTAGGGCTATCAATATGCCCTAAAATACTTCAAGATGGAAGAGATAGGAGTCTGTTGAGAAAAAAAAAATACACTTTTAATTTTTAAAGAGCAATGTCTGCCATGTGTTGACATGCATCTAAATAAACAGCTTATTGTCCTGAAAGCTCATTTTCTGATAGTCTTGTTCACACAATCTGTAGAATAGAAGATGACAACAGGAGCAGAGGAGAGAATAATGCAAACAATTTGCTTTTCAGTATCTATAACTGATATGCAGGGACAACACAGTAGCAGTTTCATTTGTCAAAAAAGTTCAATTATAACTTTTAGAGCTGAAGGTTATTCTGCAACCTACTGAAAAATAGGGATGTACTTAATTTCTAACCTGCTGCTTCTTTGCTCTGTCCTTTGTTAAATGAATAATGGCACTGTAGTGTTGTTGTTTCTCTGCTGTTGTTTCTAATACAGTTATTATTCAAATATTAAAATATTGTGAAGAGCTGGTATATTTTTAAGAATCTTGACAGTATAAGCAAATCTGTTCTCACCTTAACACCTGCCAGTATTACTTTTATTTAATTTGGACAGTAATACTGTTCCCTGAACACTTCAGGGTTTTTCTGTCAGAGTCATTCTGGATTTCACAACCTACATATACAATGTGTGTGTGTGTGTATATTGAGTCATATATTTAAACCATTTATTTTATTTAATTTTTATCTGATTCATTTTCATGACGATTTGATGACCGGTTTTGATTTTGGCATACGACTTATAAAAACACAAAAACCAGTTTCTCTGGAAATTAGAGAAGACATTCCCTAGATTTAACAATTTAGTGGAGCTGCGGTTATTATGGAAATCAGTAGTTCTTTAACACCGGAGCAGAGGCAAAGACTGACCTCCTCCATGCAGCACTCCACAGCTGCAGCATTTGATCCAAAAGGAGGCTCAATCAAATATTTAGCGCTTATACTGTACAGTAGATGGACACATTTTTAGGACTCCTGGTTTCTGTGCTAACATAATTTTTTATTAATCCTGTGTAATATTCAAACTTTCTGAGAAACTGAATTCTGTGTTTTTATCAGCTGTGTTCATCAAGATTAACAGAAATAAAGGCTTGTGATATATCTCTCTGTGTGTAATTAATCCAAGAAATATTCAGTTGTATTGTAATTTATTAAGATGCACCTGTAAGACAAGTTCTAATATCCAACTCCTGCTTTGTGTCAATCAGTCTTGATTAGAAAAGTTGCAAACAGGAATTTTATTTCACATTAAAATAAGATTATATAACCAACAAGTTGAAAATGTTCGACTTGGAATCTAGTTATAAGATTTTAGCTCTTCTTTCTGTCACTCAACTTTCTCCTTACAAAGTTAGATGACATTTAGATGAAATGTTGATCATTTTGGTAATATTCAGCTAGTTTTTTTAGACATTAGATAAGTAATCACACAGCAATAACCTTGCAGAGTCTTATCAGTTAAGCCTGTTTTTGTGTGTATTTTTAACCTCTATGAGTTAGTAATATACTGTAACTAACACAAAACAGTGTTTTCTCAAACATTTGAAAAGTAGCTTATGTTTAAATAGTTTGAGATACATTGCTCTGATCATTTATTTCCCTCCCTTTTCTATATCATATTTGTCAGGAATTTATTGTTCAGGGCTTGCTGGCTTATTTTCCAGCCATTCTGTCATATATTTGTTTTTCTCATTTATTTAATTATCATCACAATTTGAAAGTCCTCCAGTTTTGCAATCCAATGGTAAAACCTTGGAAAATATAGAGGAGCTGCCATGTTCCTATCCATGAATAGATTTCAATACCAAGGTATCAGCCATTGAACCAACTGGAACATTTCATGTTGAAGCAATTCATCAACAGGCTTTAATAATTTGAATAAAAAACCAGAGTGGAAAATAATTAGATGATCAGCGGATGTTTATTCTTAATAAAGCGTCTTGAGTTGTGTTCATGCTGCTACAGCCTTGAGCGACTTTCCTATTGGGCGTGTGTGTGTGGCAGATGCATAATTTCAATCAACTTTTGTTCATCAAAGATTCTCTGAACCTCTATGATCATCCAAGGGCAAAACATTCTATAAAGGCTCACATTCAAGGGATTTCAAATCCAAAGGTCTTTAAAGTGCAGCAGAGCTTGTTCGGTTTCGTCCTTATTGTCCAACGTTTGTCACTTTTGAAGTTAAGGTCTGAAGTTTACTTTGAAATATCAAAATCTGCTAATTTCAAATGGTTCAACTTAAGTTATTGGCTAAATTTCATATTTTGGAAGTAGGTTAAGCTAATTTAATTATTCCACAGTTGAATTTTCTCACATAATAAAGAAGGCGTAGTTTCTTTAGTGTTTTTTTTTTTTTTTTTTTTTTTCAGCTGTTGTAGTTTTTTCTTTGGTTTTGAGACTAACAAGGGGAATCAAAAGGTCTAAACTGAATGTCGGTGTGAATGTGTTTGCCATTATATTTGCCTGGTGAGTAAATCAAACTGTCCTTGATGTTGCCCAGTGTGAGCTGGATGGGAGGCATCAGTCTTCTAAGACCTTGAACACATCAGTCCCATTTTTATTTTCACCCTCCTTGAGAAAAAAATGAGAAATATATAGATAAAAAAAAAAAAAAAAAAAACATTTATCTATCAGTAAAAACAATGTGCTTCTGTGCTTTCTGTATTCTTGAGTTGGAAGATTTTAAATGTTTTTAAAAGGGCTTAATTTGTGTAGTGACTGAGAAAATGTGTCATTAAACTATTGGATGATATTTGTTTTTTGGTTTTTTTTTTTTTGCTGTTTCAAATCAATAAAGACTGATTTCATAAGGCGGAAATCAAATTATGTGCCAACAGGCAGTTTGACCTGATAACTTTCAGCTCTGCAATTCAGAGCTCAACCGAACAAAGCAGACTGTTCCCTCCAGGACTGGGATCAGTCACTGCCTCAAGCAAAGAACTTCAAGTATCTTGACAACATTCTCACAAGTTATAGATGGAAAGGGAAAGCATAACTATTGATTTTCTGGTTTGTATATGATTCGACCCTTACACCTAAGGATTGCCTTACATGGATTGTGACTGAAAAAACGGAATATCCTGGATAAATGGTTGAATGATCTCCCTCCAAAGTGAACCCTAGAGATAAAATGGGGGGAAACTCAGAGTGGAGTCCTCTGCGTCAAAGATTCAGTTGAGATAGTTTTGATATCTAGAAAGCCTCTTTGGTGCTTCCCTAAAGAGATTTACTCTGGAAATCCCTTTAGGACTAGAGTCTGGAGCAGACTTAGAACTCACTATCGGGACTATAGGTACATCTTATTAAACTAGAACGTCATCATTTTTTTAAATAATTTAATTTAAAAAATGTGATAAGCTAATTAGTGAAGGGAAGTGCCCTAACACTTTCTGGTAGACTTGCTGATTTCCGGGCTTGGCAAAACACAGTGGACAAAAATCAGCAGAACACATGGCACTTAAATAAATCACTACTCATGGAGGTTTTGCACTGGACCTCTAAAGGCTCTGATTCTTTGCCTCTAATCTCTTCTTCAACACTGTGGGACCTTGATTACCAAATGAAATGCAAAATTCGCTTTCTTCTGAAGACACTGGGCCACTGGGTAAGGACAATCTAAAACTGTCCTTTTTCTCCTTAGTCCAGGTAGGAAGCTTTGGAAAGTGTCTAAAACAATTAGCACATTTCCTGGACTTGTCTGTGAGTGTAGTGGCTCTTGAACCTTTGATTGCAGTTGCAGTTCATCTCAACTAAACTCTTGAATTGACTTTGCTACAAATTCTACTTAAACCTGACTGTCCCTCATTTGTGTGCCCTTTTGAATCACACACTTTCCTTCCTCTCGGCTCTTCATTAAAAAGTTTTTTTTCTGATTAACATTCTACATTCTAATGGCACAAAGGGCAATACAATGTAATCTTAATATTTTTTTTGAGAAATCAAAAATAAGGACATGGATCTGAGATAAACAGTTATGCTAATGATTTAAATGTGTGCATGTCTTGCTACTCCTGAATTCACTGCCTTAGATGCTTTTATCTCTTTAAAACTTCCAACAGCCAAAAGTCTTAGATATCTTCTGCCTCTGACCTAATTTTAATATTTGTTTCCAGACAGCAGTTTTGTATTTTAACGTTACATAGCATAACTTAAATAACAACCCAAATGACTATCAACTTATCTCAGACATGAAACCAACTTAGCTCATTCTTTCATCCTTAGTCAATCAGACGAGACACCCACTGGTCTCATAGCAATCTCAATTCAGTTGAGGGTTTACAAATAATTCAGATCATACCTCTTGACTAAAAAGCATCCATGTAGCAAGCTGTGGTTTTAGTTAAACCACTGAGCTCCAAATAGATGTTGACATTCCTTGCTTGGACATGAGGGTCTAAATGGAGACAGAGCTTGTTACAAGGAATATTCCCTGTTGTTTTAAGTGCTTCCATAGACTCATCTTCTCCTCTCAGGGTTTGTTGAGCTTTAAGACAACAGAAGTCATCAAGTGGAAATTGCAAGCTGTGTAGATACCAAAGGCAGGCAAACTCTGTAAGCATTTGGAGCTATATACATATATTTTTATTTGTGTCCAAATTATAGTTTCAAATGTTTAAACCATATGACCATTTTTGACTATCCTATTTGACAAGGCAAGAATAGCACAATTGTCAAATAGCATAGTCAATAACCTATTACCAGGCTAATCCAGTGAGACAACTTCTTTGGACAAAACTAAATTATCTGGTAGTGCCGCTGAATATGTTTTGCATTTCTTCTTGGTAGAAACAAATTGATTGGGAGGTTAAAAAAACTTGGCCATATTTGGAGAGTGGCTAATAAAATAGGAATATGAATTTTGGCTTTCAGTGATGCATCATCAGATAGAGTATATATTCTTAAATGTGCATTTGATCTTATCTAAAAAAACTAAATAACTTATTAGCCCAGGCAGGGGCGCTGTATGGGGGGGAGTGATGACAATTTTAAGGACCCCAGACCAACAGGAGGCCCTCCACAATGTATTTATTATTTTTTTGTTCATATAAATAAAAAAAAATAAAAATAAATTTAAAAAATTGGGGCTCTGTCAATTACAAAATTACTCATATTGTATTTTCGAAAATTGTTTTTAGCAGTGAAAATCAAATGTTATCCCTCCTAGACCAAAAAACACACATCCATACTTCCCCTAAAGCCTCCTGGATCTGCATGAAATGGTTTGTTCCTGATTGGGCTTTAACGGTGACGGTGCTCAGCCGCAGTCAGTAGAAAACAAGAATTACTGTGGCAGTTTCTGTGCTGCTGAGAAAAATAAAAAAAGTCAGGTTTTCAAAAAAAAAACAAAAAAGAAAACAGAGAGATTTAGCCTATAACTCAGGGAGCAGGGGGAGGAGATTGATTGTTTTCACAAATTATCTATCTCATAATAATCTGTCATGACATGGTGACATCTTTAACAAATCTGGAGAAAACCTTTTTTTTTTTAATTTAAGTTATATACTGCAGCTTGAATAAAATCCAACTACATACCATTTTCTGAGAAGTCTGGATTGCTTTATGTATATTATAACCTATGACTATTGTTGCTCATGGGGAGAGACATTTCAGTAATCTGAAACTAATAGAAAAAATATAAGCTTACTTGCATACTGTATGTGGACTGTAGTATGTAAAATGTATGAGCAATAAATGTTTTGCTAGTTATTTGTATTGGACCAAAGAAAGCAAGCCCGTTGCCTTTATAATTGTGACGCTTTTGACAGGTCAGATAGGAGCAAAAAATTGCAACAGCAGCTGCGTGGATGAGGGGGAGCAATTAAATTTTTTGTCAGGGGGCCCAAGATTCCTGTCACCGCCCCTGGCATCTTGGGGCGTTGTTCTATTATTATGAGCCCAGGGCTCATAATTATTTTTGTCTTAATAAATAGGTCATAATATAAAAAGCGTCTTACTTGTCGGGGTGAAATAGGTTTGTGTGGTTTTGTGTAAGACTCTGAGGTGCGGTGAGAGCTGTGTGGGGAGCAGGAGATCATTCAAGAAAAAGCCACCATTCCCCATTTCTATTCAAACTGTGAAGTACTGAAAGTCTGCATTGAAAGATCACATCTTTGTTATTGTCATTATTATTATGACATTTTTTGTTAGAGCTGCACAAAATATCTGGTCACATTAGTGATTGAAACTATAATATATCTAATGTCCCAGTTACTTGTTTGCTTGCTTTATTGCTTGGAGGCATCATTGCATATGCCGTTATCTTAGGTGCTGTGCATTCCAACTCTACATGCTAACGATGCCCAACTGTGAATGCTCATGGTCTTTTATGCACACACCTAATTTAGATTCAAGTTTGTGCAGGCCTATAATTTTTTTTTTTTTTTTTTTTTTTGTATTTGTTTTTTTATGTATTTATTTATTTATTTGATTCTTTTGTGCAAGGTAGATGAAAGTTTCAATTTAGGCTAAAAACAGAGATACATTTATAATTACTTTCACACATTAATGTATTAAGTATTTGTTTTGATAAACACTCATGGAATAAAAAACAAAGGGAAACAGAATAAGCTTTATCGAGAGGACCAGATGGAATCACTATCAAAAGACGCATCCCTCTTCTTTTGGAAATAGTATATTTTTTTAACTTATAAACAAGATCATTTTGGAAATCTTAGATGATACATTTCTCTACATATTCCAACAACTATGCAGCAACAGCCGTGATAAGTTGTGTTCGTGAGTGATCTGCGTGCGAGACAGGGGAGCTGGAAGGCGGGCACAGGCACACATGAAAATCAGCCACCAAACTCTGCGATCTGTCAGCATTCTTCGTTTTTCACCTCTTTCCCGTGACTACAGCGCAGGACAAAAGCCTCAAATTTCGCCAAGCATGCCACAGATGCGTGAGTGAGCGCTGACCACACTGCGTCAAAAGACAGCCGTGCGTAAAATGTGGAGCGCCACAAAGTAGGCTATACTTACGCTGCTGTTTTGTCCGGACCAGCGCACCATCGCCTGGTTGTGAGCTGTGTCCCCGGCCAGGGCAAATGTTGAACTTGAGAGCTCGAACTCCTCCTGGTCCGAAAACGAAGCATCCTCCACACCCTCGTCCCGGAAACCTGACCGGGTCTCTGCGCTCCTTCGCACTCTCCAAGCGACCGTGTCCCCGGTCGAGTTGAAGCTGTTATCTCTCTCTTCACTCGCGTTATTAGGAAAGGGGCCAGAGGCGCTCGGAGGAGGGTGGGAAAGTTTCTGATGGTCCCCGTCTCCCTGCGGACCACTTGTCTCATTCTCCCCCGGCCGCGGCTGTAGTTTGAATGAACTTTCTTCACTCGCGACTGATTCCGCAGCGCCGTCTTTTTCCTCTCCGCTGGCGCTGAACGACTCCTCAACAAATCCGACGAATTCTTCACCGGGAGCTGCGTCGGAATCCGCCCGGTCCGGGGGCCCTCTTTCCCGGGGTACCGCCACCACAAGCGGCTGCTGGCACTGGCGAATGCACCTTACCTCCGCCTTTGTTCCGCCCAGCACTGAAGTTAATGACAACAGACAAATCCACTCAGAGAGAAAAAAGATAAAAAAGCAGCAACCGAGACGCGTCTCCATCGTGCATTGATCCCGACTTTAGAGTTTTTGAGAATAATTCTGTTTTAATCAGGAGCGATTCTTTTTTTCTCTCTCTCTCTTTCTCTCCCCCTCCTGTCATCACCTGGTAAAGAGGAGTCTGCGAACGCACTGTGGGGAGGTGCAGCAACGCGCGGACAAGGGTTCCCAAGTACTGATGCAAACGATGCATCAGAGGAGGAGCTGGAGGCTGAATCCTGCATGAGAGGCGTGGGGGCACACTCCCGCATCCTCATCTTTGCCTGCTTTAAGAAATAAACTTGTTATCTTAATTAAGCTATATACCCCCCCTGGGCCTGAGCTGTTTTTGAAATGCACTGTGCTGCATGTTACTACACTATATAGGTTATTTGATGGCATAAAATTAAAATTCCTTGAGAGGTTCTTCGATGATGTTTGGAGGACTGGGGGGTGAGCGAAGTCTAGAATCATTACTGGGTCTCCATCTGCTCCCTCTTGTGCTGGAAAGTAAGAGGCAGGGGGCAGAGAGACTGCTGATACAATGAGACTTTGCATTTCCCATTACCAAAAGGTCTGGGTAATCAATTAATAAGATTGCATGAGTTCACTGTCAATTATGCCATGCAAGTAATGACTCTGTTTTGGCCCTGCTTGCAAAAACAACACACAAAAAAATGCATGGGTAATTGTTTCACTTACAGACTGTTCCCTTGTATCATCCATTCAACAACAGCTGAATGGAGAAAGTGCCTTTCCCCACCAAGATTTTAGCTTCTGCTTTCCGTGGCCTTTACAGGTTAATAGAGACTGGTATGACAGAAAATAATGAGGAGGATTCAAAGCAGGGGTGAGCAAGTAATCTTTGCTTTCTTTTTTTTTTCTTTTTCTTTTTTTTTTTTTGCTGCAAAGCTCTTCTGATCTCTGCAAATATGCCAGTGCAGTGGCAATAATTGAGAGCCCATTTTTGCCATGCAATACAGACCCTCGGAATGTATTGTTATATTTCATTTTACACTTTGGGCTTTGTTCCAGATGGCTAATGGTAAACCATTAGGAGAACTAGAGCCTGTCCAAACTCTGTGATTAGATTCTATTTCTGGGCAACATTTAGTCAATAAGATGAGGATGCTGTTGACTGGTGACTGATGCCGAGGAGACTCCCCTGTATTGAGCTGTGCTCTCTTCATCGCTCTGAGCTGCGACGTGATCCTGTTCCACATACGGGTCAACCGCACAGAGACGTCTTTCATTGCCAGCCATTAGTGATGCAGTGAGCTAGAGCTGTCTCAATCTGTTTTAGTTAGCCCCCACCAGACAAGAGGAAATCAGTCTATAATGCAGATTGATGGCTGCCTGAGAATTTCAATCACGGCTAAAAAAGCTGAATTCTTGACCGTGACGCAAACCTAAAAGCAAAACTGGCCATCACAATGCACATCAGCGCCTCGGCAAAAGTAATGACCATGCAGGTGTGAGACATCCATACAACTTCTGTAATGTGTTTTTCACTTGCTGAGGTTTGGCAGGGACTGATTCCCACCGCACATCATAGATTCTTACTCTTGATTTGTTCGCTTAGATCCACATGGATGCATGTGGACAGGTTGCTTATTTTTTATGGTTATGCTTTATGACAACTTGATTGATATATGCGACTTCGAGTCTCTGTTATTATGTTTAATCTAGTTGTTAGTTTTTGAAATGATTAAGTAACAGTTAAAAAAAGGATGCAGTGGTTAGTGCAGTTTTCAGTGTGAGCATGCTGTTAAACATGATTAATGTACATGAATAAATCTGTCTCTTAACCAGTCACATAATCAATCAGAAGCCTCAAGTCTCTTTCTCTAATAAAACAGGCAAAGAGGTGTCTAAGTATATTTCTGGACTAACATGGATTTGGATTCACTCTATAATTATGATGATGGAAAAAAAGGAGTTTTTTCCATTCTCTCTGGTGTGTGAGTGTTTTTGTTATGTGTGGATTTTGTAGACTCTGTTGCAAATGAATTCTCCCCCGGGAACAATAAAGTATTTCAAGTTGAGATATAAATATGTTATTAGTAACAACAAATAATAATTTAATGAGGCAAAAGAAACAGCTTTATTAAATATTTTACACATATTTATACATTTCAATCTAAAGTACAAAGATTCAAACAAAATTCTGCTCTACAAAAATCCCTTCTTTTGTGACTTTTTTCCTTCCTTGTGTCCTACCTCTGCAACTTTCCTTGATTCCTTCCTTCTCTCTCTCTCCACTCTTCCTTTATTTCTTCAGATTCTATTTTTAGAAGTTCCTCATTTGAAGACTGAAGAATGTGCTAGAACCCTGAATGTTGTTCTGGCAGGAAGGTCCCTCAGAAGGCTGCTGGCTGTGGGCCAGTTAATTTGATATCAGTGAAAACAAGAACATTCATCACAGCCAAACCAAGCAAATTGATCAGGGCAATGCTTCTTGGTGGCTTCTGGTTTAATCCAAGACTTTCTGAACTCCTTGCCAGGTTCCGGTGGAGACCTGGCTGTTCAATCAATCAGAGGCAAACTGAGGAGAAAGTCACTTCATACTGGCAACAAAAAAATAAAAAATAAAGGAATTTGGTACTTTTTTAAAAAAGCACATTTTTAATAAAAGTTCAAACCATCAGGAAACTGTAATAACAGTCATTATATCTACATTATGACCTGAGCTGTTTTTTCATTTGAAGCTAATAACAGCCAATCATTCTAATCAAGAAAAAGTCAGGTTTATATTTTGCACCATCATCACATAAAGTTAACTCCTTTCTTATTGTCTGAGTAAGGAAAAATGTAACTTATATGAGATAAGCTTTGACATATTGACAAGCATTCTGGCATTTTTTTTAACTCAACACTTCACAAAAATATTCAAACTTCAGGCATTTTGACAAGATCTAAATAGTGTGTACTTGCATAGCGCTTTGTCGAGTCCAGAGGACAACAAATTGCTTCACACTACAGTCAGTCATTCATACGCTGATGGTGGTGAGCTACATTGTAGTCACAGCTGCCCTGGGGCAGTCTGATAGAAACCAGGCTGCCACCCACAAGGAGGGTGGATGTCTTGCCCAAGGACACAAGACTGAGAAGAGTGGGAGATTTCACAGAGTGGGGTTTCAAACTGACAACTCACCTGCTACAAGATGAGTTGCCTGTTACAAGACTGAAGGTGTAATATTGACAGTAGTTCTTGAAGGTGAAAGGTCAGATGAGACATGTTTTGGTTCACCACGATTTAACCTCTCTGAGAGGAGCTGTTGTGAAGTCTTTATGTATTGACAGATCCAGTTCCACAAATTTATGGGTTGCAGAAACAGTCTGCTTCTGCCTGGTATAATCGTTGATTGGTACTGTCACATGAGAGTTGAAACAAATAAGTGCAAGTTTTTGGGGAGGATACAGCAAGCAGTGCAAAACCCTTGAACTTCCCCTGCCACTCAAGCATAATGAGGCAGTTCCCTTGTGGCTGTGTCAGCATCACTCCTGATAAACCTCACTACGTTGCCACAGAGAAAAAAGGACAAACAATATATTCAGGTGAATGGAACAATAACGCTCACAAAGAAAATGGCAAAAAAGAAAAAAAAAAATAGACGTAAAGTTAATGTCAAGCTTAAAAACTGAGCAGTGTGGCATCTTCAACTCCAAAACCTAAGTTTCTTTCTTTTTTACAAGCAGGAATCTATGTTTTGAATGTAAACCATATTTTTATGGAAAATTAGAAAGATACTAAAATAGCTTTAGTGTTTGAGACTTTCCTCCATGTGCTCTGAAAGGCAAAATATGTTTGGAGAGACATAATAAATGTTTCATGAAAATGTCCTTGATGTGAAAATATGTCGGATGTGCTGTGCTTCGACTAGTAAAGAAGCTTTCAGGCCATTCTAATAAGATGGTTACAGTAAAGGGGAAACTTTAAAGACAAAAAAATTGAAATCCTTAGTAAGACATGAGGTTTGAAAAGTCTTAAAGAAACTAAGGACACTAAAGCATCCTATCAAATATAAAAAAAATGAGGACGTCCTATTAAATATTCTGTTTTTGTTTACAACCCATATCAATAAACTTTCACATCTTTTTTTTATAGGCATGGTCTCACTTAATTATCAATTATTTGATTGCAGAGGAATACCAGCAACTGGCTTCTACTTTGCCCGCTTTAATCCAATGTAAACAAGGACTTACTTAGTTTTTCCCATGACTTTATTTATCACCAATAAAAATGTTTTTTTTATTTTTTATTTTTATTTTTTTCCATGACTGTAGAAGCCATCTACATTTGTTTTTTTTTTTTTTTTCCAAATCCAGGTTTTGAACATGGAAGAAAAATTGGTATTTCTTTAAAAAGAAAAATGTTGCACAGGAAAGAGTCTGTTAGGAGCAGCATGCACGGTTGCATCATTTGACAGCTGGAAAGGAAAATACGAGCTCTGTGGGAAGGTTGTATATTTCAGAGTAAGATGTTCCAGAAACCCAATCGCGTGAAGCACTGCTTTTAAGGGAGATTTTAGCGTTTGGTCCACTTCCACAGATCTGATAGAACGTTAGAAGAAGGAGAGACTGATGTTTGAGAGATTGTTCTTCAGCTATTCAGTCTGTTTATCATTTAGGACAGAAAGATAACAATGAAATATTTCCAAAATATTCTTCTTCTATTTAGTTTACATCTTGGGACCCAACTACAGTTACATCTTGGGACATGTTTTGGGCAAACTCTTCACAAAAACCGTCTTTGATGACTTAGCAATATCCGGTAGAAAGTTTTAATAATTAAGCCTCTTCAGATGCTCATCTTGTTCTTGGCTCCATTTCAAACTGGAATGAAGTGCAAGCCTTCTTCTTTCATGAATTGAACTTTGGCAGCTGCTATTGTGAAGCAAAGTGAGAGACCCTCAGAATAGCCAGGATGATGGAAACAGCGTAATGATTGCAGTGAGACTCCCTCCTTACCTGCACTCCAAATCAAGTCTAAAACTGGTTCATTTTCCATCAAACTGAAGTGAATCTTGTATTCATGAATTATAAAATATTTACTCCAAGGTGTCGACTCTGTAACTTATGTCAGTGGTTAATGTGCAGGTATATAAAAATAGCAGTACAGATAAATGCCATAATGGATTGAAAAGTCACTTTTTGATGATAGCATTATCTGTTGAGTGTTAGCAATATCCCTTGAGTCCCATTTTCTCTTGTTACAGCCACACGCTGCCTGGTGTGAGCCCCTTTTATTTTGATACTCCTAAAGAAAGTTATGTGCAGCCAACTGCCTTCAGAAGTAATCCCGATATTAGTGGTTAACAAAGTTCACCTGTATGTAATTTGATCTCAGTATGCATGCAGCTGTTCAGTGATGCCCTCAGAGGTTTGTTAGAGAATATTAATGAAAACTAAGGAGCAGACGTGGCAGGTTAATGAAAGTTCAAAGCGAGGTTAGATTATCAAACAATATTGATAATTGAAACAACTATTTAATCTTAACATGTTGGTACAGCTACATATCTACCAAGATATGTCCAAACTAAACTGACAGAACAAGCAAAGAGAATATTAATCAGAGAAGCAACTAAAAGGCGAGACAAAGATTCCCTGTCTTTCAGAGGGACAACAACCCTGGGAATGGTTCAGTCAAAGTCCAGACATAGATTCAATTGAGGTGATTCTGCAAGACTAGAGAATTGTGGTTTATAGATTTGATACCTACAATCTGACCAAGTCTGTAAAAAAAACAAAAAAATAACAGGTGCCTGTATTTTACCTTAAATTAGAGATTTTTTTATTTCTGCAGTGCGTTTTGTAAAGAAGAAGGGATAAAGCCTTCAATCTCTAGATGTCCAAAGATGATGGATACATACTCGAAAAGCAAGCAGGTGTAATTCCAGACAATATGACTTCCACAATAAGAGGGCTGAATATATTTGCACACCACAACAATAAACACCAAAGTTTGTTTTTACATTTTGTAAGAAAACAAAATGTAAAAATTATTAAGAGATATAGTACTATAAAGCACAGTCCATGTAAAAAAAATGTAGCCAAAAAGAAAAAAAAACAAAGGGAATGTGAGTAATCCTATGCAGTATGTTGTAACATGGAGCTCCTAAAATAAATATCACAGAAGATGTCTGTGTCTTGCTCAGAGTCATCAAAGATTGTTGTAAATGTTGACATATTCCAGGATTGATGTCATGTACAGCACATTTGTGTGCGCAACATGGTGGCGGAGTGGAATCATTGTCTTTCGACAGACAAGTCTGCTGCTTCGCCGCCTGTCACACTGACTGAATACAAACTGTGTATGCTCCCCGAGCTCCTTCTCCTATCATAGGAACTTGTGAGCATGCAGTGTGAAAACGCACACAAAGGAGCAAGGTGACAGCTATCTACGTTGTTAGACTTCTCTGTGTTTTAATTAAATAGAATCCAGCAGAAGTAGAAAAGAGCACTGTAAAGGCCATCTCTGAAATTAGTCTCTTCAAGTCTGATGTCTGGTTCGCTTTCATAGCACCCTTAATTATTCTGATCTTTATAACAGATAAGACAAAAAAAGAGAGAGAAAGAGCAGACGTTAGGGTCATTAGTGATGCACAGTGCATTGTCAAACCGTTTTGTTCCTAAAATCTGTCGTCAAAGCTGGCTAACATAGAGTGAATGAAAACAAAAATATCTGCAGCTGGCATGAAAGTCACCTCCCTTTTCTCCTTAAAGTGACTCCTAACATCTACTCATTTTTTTTTTCTAAATGAGATGAAGAAATACGCAGAGCATCTGTGCCAATGTAGTATATACAGCTCCTCAGATGTAAGAGGGTGTTGCAGCTGCAACAGCATGTAGCTTGAGTTGATAACAGACACCTGAGACAGCTATATTAATTAAAGCTGAACACACCTCTGAGGCTTCAGCAAGAAATCTGCCCTTTCAAATAATGATTTCAATTAAATTACAGAGATATATAGTGAACTGCAATACAAGAAGCAGGTTGGCTGCTGTGACTGTATATAAAAGCTGCATACTTTAACCCATCAGATGCTCACACTATAGGTGTGATAAGTTTGCTTGTATTGTCAGTCAAGGAAAATGCAGAACAAATCTATTGAAATGCACAGAAACACAGCATGTGATCATATCAAACTAAAGTATGCTTTGGTCAATTGTGCACTAACAATAATTTAGGCAACTTATGTGAAACCTATTGTAGTTTAATTTGAGGTGTCAGTTGTGATTCGTTTTCAAGATATCTAATTTTATTATTTGGCTAAGAATTTAGTGAATATAAATTTTCCACTTCAAGCCAAATAGCAGCAGCAGTACAACATGAATGCAAAAGTTCAAAAATCAAGGCTGCATATTGGAGCATTGGTATGACCTTCAGATTCTGGGAGATGTCACACATTTTTTTTTCTTATTGCTCTATGCAGCTTGCAGGTTTAAGTAGAGAGAACACTTTTCAAGTTTCATATTGTTTTGCAAGGCTAACATGACTGAGATTATTCATTGTTGTTTGTTTTAATTTTCGTCTTCATTTGAACTCAGTTATTAGAGCTGCTTTGTGGCATAAAATGATCAAGATTGCTTGAGATTAGAGGCTGAGGGGAAGGAGTCAGCTCATTATAATGAGCAATCCCAAGACAGGGATGAAGTGTGGAATTGAAAAGTTTATGCCATTTACTCTGGAGGATTTCTCAGAATGATCTGTGCCAGCATATTTTTCCTTACTTAGGTTGAATAGAGTAGAATATAATATACTTCATTGCTTGAACATGAGGAACATGAAACTCCAAAATGTATCTAGACTTTGATGAAGCAATCCTTACAAAGGAGAATCCTTTGAACTTGATCATTGGGCTTTATGTTTATCGTCTGCTGAGCTCTGTCCAGCTTCGTGTGGATTGTGCCTCTTTCTACTTGTTCTCATGCTATGTGCAACTGAGATGTAATCTAGGTTGTATAAAGCTGTGTGTCTGTAAATAAACTTTACTTACTTTATACTTGCATCAGGTTTCACCAGTTTCCCTGTCCCCGCTGAAGAAAAAAAAAAAAAAAAAGCAATCCCTGAACACAGTTCTGCCAGAACCATATTTTATTAGAGTTCACAATGTGCTCAGAGGAGAGCTGGTTTTCACATATTGTTTTAAATGTAGGCCAGAAAGTTCACTTTATATCTTATCTGACCACAAAACCCACATCCACATGTTTGCTCTTTCTCTGACATGGCTTAAGATAAACCACAAACAATAGATTGCATAACTGTCTTTAAAAAGCAAACTTCTTGTTACTACACTCCTATTAATTTTGTATTTGTGGAGTGGATAATGTCAGTTGTCCTGTCAACAGGTTCTTCCACCTGAGCTGTGGATGTCTGCAGTTCCTCCAGAGTAACCATGGGCCTAGAGGCAAGTTGTCTGACTATTGCTCTACATTCCTGGCTTGCAAGAAAAGCTGGTAGGTTTGATGTTGCATTCTTAGTGTCCAGTGATAGATAAACCAATGCTCCACGATATGTTTGAAGATCAGTCATTATTTTAAAATCTCACACTGCTTTGAATTTTACTCCTCATTTGTGTGCTTGTGTTTCTGGACCGTCAAGATGTTGTTTGCTCAGTAATGTTATCTAACAAACCTTCTGAGAACAATTGTTTTTATGTTAATTTATTATCTAAGTGAAATTTGAAAGTTGTTTGATTTCTTCTAGAAGAATCTAAGTAAAGGGAGATGAATACAAAAAAAGCTACACATTTCAGATGTCTATTTGTTTAGAAGAAATAAATGAAAGAAAATTAAATCATACATTCTTAACTTTTTAAAGTATGTTCTACTTAATAAATACATTGAAATTTATAGGTGTAACATGCCAATATGTATGTATATATAAAAACTTTGTGGGGTGTAAAAACTTTTGCAAGGCACCTTTAAGTCTTTCTTTATATTTTCAAGAAGTATTAGAGGTTACACAGGACATAATGTGATGAGAATACAAAATAATGTAGAACCCAAGATCTAATATAACGGTGACTGTCTCATATTGAATGTGTTTATTATTCACTGTATCTTGGATATTGAAAGTATGTTGACGTTCACGTTTGCCAGCTACACCAACTGACTTTCCAGCTCAGCTTAGAGCTATTTTGGACCAAGCAATACAGCGCACACAGACCCCATTGTATTTTTGGGCTGTCTGAACTGACTGTGAATATGGTTCCAAGGATGCAATAGAGGAGAAAGAAAACCTGGAAGTAATAAGGTGATGCAGAAATTCATGAAAGCTGTAATTCGTGCCCATGTGTATTGATTTGGCAGAGGTCATCCCAGAGATTTTTGGTTTGAGCAAAAGCTTTTTTGATTATGTTTCACTTCACCATCTGGTGTCTAGCCAAATTTTAAAATTATTGAGATTAGTTTTTCAGAAATCAATACTTTGAATCCAAAGTTTTCTGAAGTCATGGAGATGTACAGTATTTCAGAGAGAAGTGCCAGGCTTAAGATTTCACCGCACAAGCTTAAACAAAATGTAATTTTAATGTGGTGCCCCAGATAAAAGCCTGGAAGAAGTCACTTCTGAGTAGATGTTTCTTGACTTGAGGTGAAGTCATTTTGGGATGGGAAATTTGCACAAGACTCCAAATAATATGACTATATTCATTATTAATTATTGGGAATGATGACTGAATTGTTTGTTTCTAAATTAGATGAACAAATCCGATTTAAGAAGGAAGCGTCCTGGTGGCCGAATGAAGCAGTGAAAGTGGGAAAAGTGAAAGAAGTCTGAACCTGTGGGTGAGGACACCACGGCTCAGCAGCACCCGAGATCTGAGAGAATTTCAAAAATGTTGCGGCAGCAGGTCCAAAGATTTCCAGATTTTCTTTCACGTTAATTAAAACCCAAAGAAGTCTCTCATGTCCACTTAAGCTCGATGCAATAATGATTGAAGTTGGGGCACCCTGCTGAATAAACCCCCCCCTTGAAAATGTTTTGTTGTCTCGTTTCTTCTCCTTTTCACTCAAAAGATCATTAAAAGCAGACTCTTAAAACACACCCCCACATGGTTATTTCAATATTAGAGGTGAGCTGGAAGATCATTAGGACACATTTCTTGAAGGGCATAACAAACCCTCAGTCTTAGACTAAAAAAGAAAAAAAAATCAAGCAATTTTGTTCACAGTAGAAATAGCAGCTCATATCTTGATTGGCCTCCAGCAGTAGAACCATAACCATGAGACACACACTTGTAGTTATTAATAATAAATGTATCTATTCTTGCTGTCTCCAATGGTGGGGGTCCTGAAATCAAACTCACTGTGATAAATTGAGCAAATAATAATAATAAAAACAAATTGTTTTGTGCTTCATCACATAACCTCTTATAATAATGTTGTCTGATGTCGCCAAGACAAAATGTTAGAGGCGCAGTTTGATTTGTAGATATCATTTTAGATTTGATTAAATAAATAAATAAATACATGAAAACTAAGAATCAATATACTCACTTTAACTTCTCAAATAAGTTATTATTTTCCCCCCAGAAACTGTTTCCTGAAAGTTTCGTCATCAGTGTGCAATAATCCAGTCCAGGTTTTAGACGTCTCTGCACAAAGAAAAGCAAAGAGAAGTTATGCAGGACAACAATAAGAATTCAGAGGGACTTTACTGACAAAACAGCCATGTTTTTGGCCTGGAAATAAAATGTTTTTTTTTGTTTGTTTGTTTTATATTCTTACAGACCTAAAAGGCCAAAAAAAGATCTTAGCCTGTTATTCAGCTCTGTATTTAGTCTTTAGTGCTAAGATGCTATAACAGGCTGTTAACTGAAGCGTAGGTAGTGCTACAGTCCCACAAGCGCCAGAGTCAACATTTTGGGGTTCCATTTTCTCTTTTGACGATTGCCTCATTACACCTGCACAAACATTACTTTCACTGAATGCAAGCCACATAAATTGACACTGAATCACTGATTCTAGTAAAAAACAAATCAGTAACGAGGAGAAAAACGTTTTTTCTGTTTTTATAGAATACATGGCCATACCTGGTTTCTATGATGCAGTGTATCAGCCTATTTAGATTTTGAAATTAAGCAGGACGTCGGTGAAAAGCATTTTAATTCTTCAACCCCTCTTCCCCTTCTAAAAGGAATCAAACTAGCAACCTTTCACTGCAGTTTTATTTAATGTTTTTGTTTTTTGTTTTTTTGCTGGCTTTGCTACCACTGAAACTTCTTTTTTTTTTTTCATCAAATTTGTCAAATAAAAATTTAAGTTTTAAAAATTCGCTTCAGCCAGGGTTCAAACTTTCACTGTTTCACTCAGCAGTAAAGATCCGTCTATTTGATTGGCAGGTGCCACACTGACATTGAGATGTCATCCCGACACTAATCACAGTCAGTTTTTTTTTCCAAAATGTCCCATTGCCGTCCCCAAGACACATATGTAAAAGGTTTCCACAAAGTTAGGTACAGTTTTATTCCTCGCTATATCTTTTGAACGCTATTTTTCCTGAGATCCTCCAGTGCCCTTTGCGACTTTCATCCCTAATGTCTGAGTGATTGTAATTGTGTACAGTTTTGGCTGCACCATCATGTTTAACTGACCAGCACAACTTTGGCACCTAACTGTTTGGTGTAACATTCAGTTTTCAATTCTCCCATTTCTCAAAAAGACTGAAGTGTTCTTCTAAATTGGGTTGACATTCTGCTTTTTGCGACTTAGCCTTGGAAGGAACGTGGTGTTCTCATGTTTTCCCCCCTCCAAAGCAGGTGTCGTCCAGTGCTCATTTCCTTATTTAATTAGTCAAGGGGCGACACATATGAGAAAAAGAGAAGGTCATTTTTGTTGTTTAATATACAGATAGAAACTAAAGGATACACATCAGTACTAACCACTAATGAGGGCATGTTAGCCTTTTCATGCTGGTGTAAAGGCCATGGCAAACTTAAAAACCCTGAACTTTTCACAATAATAAGGCAGCCAGGAGGGTGGAAACCTCCCACACAGTGCATCAGTAATTCACAAAGTGAAAGATTTCATCCTGCAGGAGACCCCTCTTATTTTCAGGAATGTCATTTTTGAGTCATACGAAGTATGAAAGGAGACTTCTTTGCAGACATCAATTATTAACAGCAGCTTATATCATAACCTCCTATTTCAAAACAACATGCTCGTGAGATACCACAGGGTATCTGATGTATTTAGTGCTGTCAAAGAAACAAAACAAAACAAAACAAAAAAACTAAAACAGAAAGGTTATGTGCCAGAATTCTGACGAGAGCTCCACAGCCTTTGTAATTTCCCTGACAGGTACGCGATATGGCAGAGGAACACTGTAGGGTATGTGAGCCTATCTTTGTACTCCTCTATCAGAGGGAGAGAATTTTGCACCACCACTGAATAGGGTTCCTGTGGAAATGAATATTTTATGACATTGCTACCAGGCTATGATTTGTAGCTTATGAGTAGATTTGCATTCTAAACTGCCTGTTGTGCAAAAAAAAAAAAGAAGTCATTATATCCAACTTTAGATATGTCCTAATATGCCAAGACCCCCAAAAATGTGTCCAACTGTTTTTTTAATGCTTTTATTTATTTTTTTTTTAGTTTAAAGCCACACAGCAAAAATATTTATCCACAGTGCAAACCAGAACTCCTTTGCTCTTTCTACTTATATTTTCTGCATTGAAGTTTTGCCATGTTGTCCAACAAGACTTTCTACAATACCATATGGTACTGGCAAATAATATTTCACAAGGGCTGAAGCACAACCTTGTGATGTGTCTTTGAAAACTCAAAATTATCTTGGCTTCTCTACTTCTACTTTGTGTAGGATTTACACACTATGAAAAAAAAATAATAATAATAATCAATAATCTGTTGAAAGATTTTTCCATTTTCCCTTCCTAAAGGCAGAGGCCACCAGCTCATGATGGTGTTTTATGACCCACAAATCCACATATTTGATTTTTCGCCTGAGGCGATTTCCAAATGGTTTCACTACAAACCCACTTCAGTGTTCGTTACCAAAAAGAATGAAGTCTGTGTTCACGATACCACGCAAAAGGGCCTAATCCAACTTCTAAACTCACACGCCACCTACTACATCTTATTTTTATATGACAATCTCTACAGCACAAATGTTAGCAGACAAACCAAGCATGACAGACCAGACTTTTAAGACATCCAGAGCACAAGAAGTTCCTTCCTGTTCCCCTCACATTTCACCCACCTCATGATTTGAACAACCTTATCAAAATCAAAATCCCACTCCAGGAACTTCCATTTCATCACCGAGCTTCCATCATTAAAACATTAAAATCTAAGTATGAGTACAGAGTCAGCATGCCACCATCTCCAAATCTTGCTCTTGAATATGTGATAGAGAGAAGGAACAGGCCTTAGTTTTACCACAGTCTACAAAAAAATGTTGTAAGACGCTAGTTTACCACTTTGTGAACAACTGCATGGGCTAACAGTTCAACAGTGTAGGAGTAATTTTACCCTCTATACAATTGCAAGGAAATTTATCAGTTACAGTGCATTACATCACTAAACGTTTTGAAGAGTCTGCAACAGAAATTACCACCTGGGCTCTTACTAGATCAAATCAACCCAGTTCTTAAGTCTTTACACTTTTCTCTGTGGCTCAGAGAATATATTTTAAAATATTTTTGATAGTTTATGAATCACTGATTGGCTTATCACCAAAACACACTCAAGATCTTTTGCCATTGCATCATCCTTCCAAACCAGTAAGGTATTCTGGTTCAAGCATCCTCAGTATTAGAACCAAACATGGAGAAGTAACATTCAGTTTTATGCTCCACTAAAATTGCAACTTTTCTTTGTTTTGCCACTGCAATGTAATGGTTTTTTTTTCCCACTTTGTTTATTATATCACATTTTTATCATGTACGGCACTTTGAAATGCGTTGTTGTTAGGCTTGACATGACTTAATTTTGCCAGCGGTAACATTAGAATTGATACCAACATGCTGACATGTGTAGCATCATTATGTACTCTAAAAAACACAGCATGCTGACTATGATGTCAACTCTTCTTAAGCACATGTGGGTCACTTAGGGGCTGTAGACTCTTGAGGCGGGAGTCACAATAAAATCATAATGTGAATAACAGCACAAAATCAAATCAAATCTCAGCAAAAACTGAAACTGAGCTTTTGGACCTGCTTTGTGAACATAAACAGCTTTTTGAGCTAACATACACAGTTCCAGATTAAGGCCCAGCTAAGTACAGCAAACTCCATGTCTTTATCTTTTGTGGTGGGACAGAAGAGGCTTTCTCCGATTGTGTATCTCAAACAACTAGTTGGTATCTAGATAATATTCAATAGATGTTACGGAGACTTGGTTACTCCAACGTGCCTCAGTTTGCTGCAGTTCTGGGGTTTTTATTGTTCTTTATACCTGCTTTACTTTCGTATTCACTGTGTGGTGACAAGATAAATAACCTTCCTCATGCAGAGAAGTGACCCTCAGTTTCACATATTTATACCAATTAAAGAAATAGAACAATCCTATAACTTAAAGGTCCCTAACTCTGTGACTCTAGAAAGCATTTTTTTTTTATGTAGAGCTCTTTCCTTCACTCATCAACAATGTAAAGTATAAATTTGAAGCTATGTTGAATTACAAAAGTTTGTCATGGATACTGAGTGATCCTAGAGCGACTTTACTATTTCTCAACATGAATTATTTTTTCCAGACTGACTAAATGGGATCTTATTAAATGTTGGATGCTTTTAAACTGTTCAGTTTGAAATTGGGCTAAAGCCAGAAAAAAAGCATAATTTTTGAACAACTTTTCACACATCTTTGGGAGAGATGCCTCTGAATTTGTCTGGCTGAAAAAATAAATATTTAAACTTAATGTTACAATTAGAAACAGTATTTGGCAGAGTCCTATTAGTGGTTATTCAGCTGAAAGTTCCTGCTTTACTTAGAGTATTGTTGTGGAACAAAGGCATTAGAGAAGAAATGAATAATGTCGAGTTATATCACAGTAAGAAGTCTGGACTCTAGTCCCATAGGGGAGCTTCATCGTCCTCTAAAGCCTCTTAAACTCATATTACTGAGTCCTTTCTAGCCAACCCACTGGGAAGCAAAACTTCAAGCTTGCACACTTAAACAGATAATTCATCACAGTTTGTGTACAGTCATGTGTGAATGTGATGTTTGTATATCACTCCACTGTATACCTATGCTTTGGTTGAAGCTTATTTTATATGTTTGGCAGAGGCTGCCCCAGATTTACAGTGGGCTTTGTCACAGAACCGCACCCTATAAACTCCAGAAAAACAAAAATAGCCAGGTTGCTTCTCCATTCCTAAACACACTCCGTCTTTATCTAAAGAACTTGTCACTCTCCACCTGGTGACAAACAAACTTGGAACCAGCTCAGGTAGTTGATACTGATTTGCATTTTGTATCAAGTTCCTTGGTTTGCTGCCAACACAAGCATAAAAACCTCTGCCCACCAGATATAGAGGACCCTGATTGAAACTGTGGCCAGAGTGGATACACTCTGTGTGTGTGTGTGTGTGTGTGTGAGTGTGTGTGGGGGTGTGTGTGTCCACTATACAGCGAGCTCATTAGCTGGAGAGACCTGTGTGCATTGTTCCAAGTCTGCAGAGTCAGCGAGGGAGCCACTCATCCCTCCACTGAATCCAAACTCTTGCACATCTGGTCTGGCAGCTTCAGGGTGACCTGTGTTCATCCACAGCAACACACACACATATGCACCATGTAAATGTTGGCCAAAGTAGCAAACATAAACATTCACCAGAGCACAGAGAGTGCCATGATGCCTGAATGCACATAATCTCCTGGCTGATCATGCATGCATTGTGCGAACAGAGCTCTGAGGATGAACAACAGGGAAATGCAAAAGATTGCACACACTCGGTCACACACACGCACACAAACGCAGATTCACACAAGTCCAGCAATGATTTACTGGGCATTTTACACCCTGCTCAGGTGGCCACTTCCAGCGCTGACCCTGTCCTGCAGTCTGGGGACGTCAGTACTTCTCTTTGCAGCACGGCCCACAGACTCCCGCAGCACAGAAGGAGACAGAGTTGTCTGTCTCTCCTTGTAGAAGTTTTAATCTTGTGCTGTAGGATTTCAAGACGTACCTATTTGTTTAAATGTGAGTGCTTTCACTGTTTCCCCACATTCAATGTGACAATCAGTTGATTTATGCTGCAGATTGCAAAAAATGTTGGTGTATTCACAGTATGTGAATACAAATCAAATGAAATGAATCTGCTGTGCTTAAAGGAGACATGCCTCTATTCAGAGCATGTTTCTTTAATGTGCATTCTTTTGAATCTTCTCATCAAACTGTCATTAATAAAAAAAAAACAACAACACTGTCTTCTGAGAGGAAGAAGTTGATAAAGAAAGAATAGCAATAGGCCACATATCGATTCCTAAATCAGTAATAAAATATATATGTTTACTCACAGGGCCGTCAGTTTCCATATCAAAAAATAAAGTTAATCTGAAGAGTCCACTGATATGGCTTTCAGATAATGACAGAGGCTGAGCTGTCATTTAAGATAAAAAACATGAAGATCAGTACTTTAGAGTCTTTTTTTTTTTTGCTTGTTTCTTTTAGCATTGGTGAGAAGTTATTGCAGATTCCTTGCTGCAGACCCCGGAGGCTCAATGAGATCGCCATCATTATTCAGAGGTATTGTGAGAAAATATCAATATTATCTACTCTACTCTGTTCCAGCTTCTGTCATACACAAAATTGCATCAGTTATCGGTGCAACATCCAATTATGTGGCATAGCACTGACTTCTATACACTTTTTCTTTTGCTTTTGTCTTTTTTTTTAGACAAAGGCCAAATATGAATAAATGAATGTGGTAGGTGAATCCTGAAATAAGATCATCTTGCTGCCTTCTGGACCTGTAGGCATCATTTGACACTTTCAAAAGAGGTTTTGCAAAAAGGTTTAGTAAATTATTTTCCTACAGTAAATCATTTTTTAATAGTATCTTAATTTTGAATCCTGATTTGCAGATTTCACAGGCTAACGTTCTCAAACTAGTCTGGGAGGGATTAAAATCAAAGCAGATATTTCCTAAACTACAAATCAAAAATGTGAAAGCGGTTGTTCTGTTAAAGGACTTCTAAGCTGTTTTCATGCTTACATTTAGTGGTTATTTACAGAGAAACTCCATGATTATTCACACAGAAAATGGAAGTTGGTAGCTTCTGCTCCACTAATGATCTTTCCATGTGAAGCATATACAGAGAAGGATACATTAAATGTTTCTCCAGATAAAGTAACTGTTAGATAAAATAAAAATAAGACAGTGAATAGAATACTGTCTGCATACATTACAAAAGCGCTTTGATTTTTGCCTGCTGATTCTGGTTTACATGTTCCAGAGCCTCTGTAAATCAATGCAAACATGATTATGGCTCAAAGATGTATATAACAGTGTTTACATAAACTGCAATGACAGTTTGGAGACTACAAGCAAATAAATAAAGGTGCAATGGAAAGCAACTTTTAAAAGACGAGTTTAGCACCAAAGATTTTTACTTTTGTGTTGAAAGTCTGTTTTTTAACATATCTACCACCAATGATAAATAAAAAATTTTCACTTTTTACTTTTGTGTTCAAAATGAATATTATAATTATTACTAATTATTTTTTCCGACATGTATGTCAATGTTTACAGTCATAGGAAGAGTTATGGTATTGACATGACATATCTGCTTAATTGACTGTAACTTGGACCTGATTATCTGTGCATGGTTGCAGAGGTTGTTGGTGCCAATCTCCAGCAGTTCTTGGTCAATGCATAAAGTCTTCATAGACTTATACAGAGTGCAATCATTAACAATTTGCTGACATGGGGAAAAGGTTTGACTTCTCTAAAAACTTTCACTAAAGTGTAAGGTGGGGGAATACCAATATAGAGCCTAAACAGTTTTATTAATGCATCAGTAATTTATTTAGTTGTGAATTCAATAAATTCACAGATGATTCTATACTTCTCAGATAGAGTCATCCAAGTGCTTTTGTGTTTTAACACCAATCTGATTGGTTCAGTTAACAAGATACTTTGCTCTGTTTGCTCACTTAGCATGCCTCATTTGATCAGGCATGAGAGCTGTTAATCAGCAGCCTCAGTGGACATGCCCCCCAGCTTCTTAATCGTGTTTGGCAAGATCGGTCATGATACTCATTTTTTCCACCCTGATAAACTCACAAGACAATAAGTATATCTGTGTGTACTTTATACAAAAGAACCATTGTATGTACATACTAATATCAAATCTTACTGATGGTCACAACATTTCTCCTGTTTGCATGTGATATAGATGTAAAACTGCACATAATAACAAACCCGCACCCCTACATTTTCTACATTTTCAAAAACGAGTTATCTTCCATCTAGATGATCAAACTCAAATATGATTAGATTCACACAGGCAAATTTTCCAGATCATTTTCAGAGCTAAATGTGTCCAAACTTGAGTTTACACACACTGAGTTTGATCAACACTGATTGCATAGAAAAAATACCGTCTGATGAAAGTGACTTGCGATGGTGCACAAGTAAAAAAGGAGGCGGAAAAAGCAACTTTCTATATTTATTGTACACACATTAGTCCAAGATGACTCAGTAGGTAGAATTCAACCTGTCTGATTTGCAAAGATACATTGTCTTTAAGTGTATTTTAAAGACTGTGTTAAAATGATGTTGTATTCTAAGAATCTTAAGAACCCAGTCCAGGATTGTGGGTTGTGCACAGGCCAAATTAACACAATGAAGTTGCAGAAGTGTTTCATTTTTCTCTAGCATGAATTCTTATTTGTGAGTAGTACAACTTTCTCCTATTAACTACATTTGACAGCCATGTGTGCATGCAATAACTGCAATATGCTTTGTGCAAACAGCAGGTGCAAAGAATATACAATATTTCACAGCTTCATTAGTTCCCCCTAATGTCTTATTTTCATCTTCAACATGATATGGACAACATTTTTTTATTTTTAACTGAGCACATAATCTTTTGTATCACTGTCCACTGTCTCATAGCTCTTACTTTACAAAACTAAACTATGAAATAGCAGACTAAGAGATTTGTTGAGTATGAATGAAGCTCTTCCTTAACAACTTCATTACCAAAATAATGCACTTTTTAAGCACAAAATCTGTCTCAAACAAATGTTCACCCATAAAAGAAACAGCTGGCCCATATTTTTTTTTGTGTAGAGTTGCTGTTTTGTTAGCAAAATGATGAGCATATTTTTAGAGAATAGACTGTGCAGAAAGTTTGTTGGCAGTGTGAAAAAAAAATTGCTTTTCATTCACACTTTGTTTGCTATGCTGTCAGATGATTACAATAAATGAAGTTACCACATTTCCAACCATTTTTTCATCTTCTTGCTTTTGAAAAATCTGTGCAGGTCTCCCACCAGACAACAATGGGAAGTCGTAATTTGCAATTGGTGCATATTATCTAGCGGCACACAGCAATTTCCCAGGTGAGTGTAAGCAGCTTGGACAGAAGTACTGCTGGGATTAGACCAGCTTTCATCCCAAACCTGCCCAATCATCACAATGTCTCATAAACTTTTTCTGGATTATTATCAGAGATATTATGATCTTTGTTAGATTCTCGCAGTGACTTTAGATGAGCTTGAACAATTGTAAGAACGTACTCCCAGAGTGTGACAACACCTCTTCAGAAAGCTGCTAATTGGGAAGATTCATCCTATTCTCAGCAACCGATGAAGAAGAAAAAAGACAGAAGAAGAAAAGAGGAGTGTGAGACTTCGATGTCCCAGGCTCGACTGTCACAGCACACCATCCTGCTTGTCCCACGAGATTTGCCTCAGTGAAACGCACTCACAAAGACTTGCAGCATCCTCATTTTAGTTGTAAGAGATGTGAGTGGAAAAAAAAATAAAAAGAGTTGTCAAAGCAAAAAAAGAATGTAGTCGCAAATCCTGTGTGGCCCTACATTAATGTGTTTGAGGCGTCACATTGTGACGATAATCAACCTTCTATTTGTGGAAGTTTCTGTTTTTGGTGTTAGGGTGAGAGTGGAAATGCTGTAATTTGATTTACCTGCGTGACATCATCATTATTCAACTTCATGTCTTTGTTGTAAAAGTGTGTAAGAAAGACCACAAATTAGGTGCAAACATCTGACATTGGAAACTAGGTGTTCAGCAGCAGCTCACAACATTACTGATGTGACAGCATTGAAAATAATGCTAGAATCCCAGCTATGGGAACTTTCCTCTGGAAGGTTCCTGGTAATAAGGAATTTCACTAGACTAATATTACCACATTGTTTAATATTCATGGTATAAATATTAAATCTGATCTCTATTTATATCTACAAGTTTGGTGCTGTGCCATTTGTCAATTGGAGAATTTAATGACCACTTTTTCTGACATTTTTTCCACACTGAATTTTATATATGATCAACTATACTTAGGTGTAGCTGAGTCTCTTTCTCGGATTGGGTCACTGACGGAGCAAAAACTGCCATTACCTTTGTGTGTGGCTCTGTGTTTCAGTGTATAGCTATTTGTCATTCATAGAGGGGTTCATAACTGGCACTAATGCTGTTATAAACTGCATCTCTTCTGTCCAACAGAAAGTACTACTGGCTTGGTGCTTCTGTGTTCAGCTGTGACTCCTTTCGCTCTAGAGACCTTAAAAGAGTTGTTGCTGCCATTAACTTTGTATTCCTGTTATTTCCTGTTCATAGAGTGTGACCAGAGGAGTGATTTGAAGTAATTATGGAAAAAGAAGCATCTTGGGCAATCTGGGTGACTCTTTTGGTGGAGTGTGTGCAATGTGTGCAGCTGCTACCACTTGTCTTCCCCCTCTCTATTTATCCAACCTGCTTTATTGTCAATAAAACTTTATTTTAAAAAGAAAACTCTTTAAGATGAAGGAAGTGTGTTATTAATTAAATTAATTTGTTATTAATTAAATTAATTTAATTAATGCAATTTAGTTGGTAAAACCTCTTTGTATCAGAAACGTGGCACCTTTCTTCGTTGCTTAGTAAGTTGTCTATGGAAGGTTTCAGAATGAAATAGTTAACAATGCATGCAATGCAACTAAGGACAGCCATGCAGGCCCTGGATAACTGAGAGCCTTATCGTAAGCTCTATGAATAAAGCTTGCAAAGGTCCACTACATGCTGCCCCACCATCCACTAAGTAACTTTCCCATTTTTCAGACATCCACTGAATGTTCTCAGATTTTCAATGCAAAATAAAATAATTAAAGACAACATGTCTGAACTCTCCACTCTAAGGGGAGCTGAAACTTTTATGAGCGCCATCCACTATTTTGAAGTCTAACTTTGGGAGCTGAGCCTTCTCTTGGCATACTTTTCAGACTCCATAAATAAAACATAACATTCACATGGGTGTGCTTAAGCAACAAAAAGAAATGCTGTCTGGGTTGTTCGACATGGAGATCCTTTTTGAAGAGGAAAGAAAAAAAAAGTCCTACAAAACAAAAATAATTGTCTCTTTCACAGCACTTTGCTGAACTCCTGATCAAAGCCTTTGTCATTGTCATCGTTTCAATGAACAAATCGAAGTCTTTCACCCCAATTTAATTTGTTTGAGGCTTTAAGATGTTTGCAAAACAGCGGCTTAAGTAGATCATAAGGATGTTAGCTTGTCGGATTCCAGGTGGCTTTAATAGAACCCTTTAAAGATGAATAAGACATGAATTGAGCTTATAAAGATTTAAGTGTACAGCTGTCACACTGTCAGCAAGAGTAACGTGATACAAATTCAATGCCTTCAGTGAGTTATGCAGGGGTGGCATCAACAGCCCTGTAACACATCTCATCCTCATGCAATAGCAGCTGGTCCATTCAATGAAATATTAAATGAAACAAACAGGGAATCAGGCCTTCTGACTCTGCTTATAAGCAAAGATGATGGATTTATTTACGCTAACGGAGGAAGATAAAACGTTTGTCTCTTTCAAGTTTTTCCAATCTCATTTTGTAAGACTCCGCAAAACAACTCAACGAGTCTTCAGAAGTGTGAACCGTATTTTTGTCTGGAAAGACATTTAAGATATTCCACTGTTAAAGTGCCTTGTGCAAAACCAATTGAAAATCATAAGCAGCCCATGCTTGGAAACGCTACATCATCTTTTTTTCCTTATTCCTGACTTAAAATGGTCAAATAATGCGCTCCGTCTAGTGTTTAGCATCAGTAGAGTTGCTTGCTTACTTGCTTTGCAGCATGACACCCACAATCCTGTTGTGTATGTAGCAAAGATACAGTTTTATCCAATGATGAATCTATCTTGGGTAGTGTGAATCAAAGCATTGAAAAAAATTCAGTCACTAATTATTCTGTTTGTCTTTTTACTCTCTCTAGGAAACTGCTCTCCTCTCCTTTTGAGTTCATTTTAACATGTGCTGTTTTGCCCCTCTAGCTTTCAAGGCTAACAATCCTAACTTGAAATCAACTGAGTAGCTTCTTCCCTACCATCCTCATGAATATTTGAACTGCTAGTTTGCCACAGCCAGCTTAACTGCTTCAATTTTCTATGTTGCGATATAGTTCTGAACCGCAGTAATGATAGCAATACTAGTTTGTGTGTTTCAATCCAGCATTTCATGGTATGTAGGAGTGTTTACAACTTTCACAGGGCAGCTGATGCAAAACCTAGAGTTAAACAGCAACAGAGATGTAAGGATGACTGTTTTTCATTATTGAAATATAAGCTAAGACTTGGTGCATTTAAATAAAATTTGGCAAAATATTTGAATTCCTAAACCTAATTTACCTACAGTGCCTATACTCCTAATCAGTGACATTTTTTTTTACAGTATTTAAAAAAAAAAAAAAAAAACTTATTTACTTTTCCCTTCAATTGGTACACAAAATCAATTGAAGCTCTGATTGTATCACTTTGAAAATGGCTTCACTATTACACTCTATTCCTTGAACTTCACTCCCGACATTATTGGTTGCTTGATATTTAGCGTGAAACTCTAAGCAGATTAGCAAAAAAATATTTACAATTTCACAGAACAGGAACATTTTGAGCGCAGGTTTGATAAAGAAACTAACAGACATTACCTAAGCATTAATTGGCCTATTATATTTCCAGTCAGTTGTGTTTGAGCAGTAAGAAAGTCATAAAGGCATGGATAATCATTTTTCATCCCAAATTTTCAAATAACCACTCTGACATTCTTATCAATTATGTACTCTGATCGGTTAAACCATTCGGTAATGACAAATGATATGGGACATTTCACAGTCTTCAGTTCGACAGGAGAATCTGACTTTATTAGTGACTTTCATTTATCAGTCCAGCACTGAATTTCCATTCAGCGCTGGGAATTGCTTAGAAACTATTTCCATTTCTAGTTTGCACCAAATTGTTTGGGCTACAGGAATTATTCAGTAAACACGTCCTAAAAGCAAGACAAAAACTCAATTGCTGAATCATAAATGTTCTTATGTGACTGTTCTCTTGTCTTCTCTTGTCTTGCTATGAAAACCTGCTCTGAATCCTTTGCTTGTAGTCTTTACTTTGTACATCTTCCTTACGAAACACTGTCCTTCATTGGAAGACGTGGGCTGTGTAGAAATTTACTTAATTGTTCATATTTTAAAGAAGGTGAAGACATCAAGGATTTCTCTTAGACACTCTACATTTAATAAGTGTCTCCTTGAACCCCTAGATATAGCTCTGGCCATACCAGAGAATATTCTCCTTTTGGTATTTTATTGGAGAATAGTTTTCTTCTGTCTTATGAGACTGTCACAGCAGATTCCATCTGTGGCTGCCTTTGAGCAGCAAAGAGGGGTCCTGCCTCGTTAAAAATAAATGCAGCAGGCGATCAATGGTTACAACAACAGAATATATTTAGAGGGGACCTGACTGTGACAACAGCGACGTCGTGTTGGCGATGATATGCTGAAGTCATTTAAATGATTTAAGTTGGTCTTCAAAGAACTGCAATTCAGATCCCGGGACATCGGGCCACTATGAATCGGAGCCGAGGATCTGAAGTCACAACCCAGGTCTTTTTTCAAGAAAGCTCCTCTTTAATGATGACAGGAACAAGAAATTGTATCTGCAATGGTGTCCAAACTTTGTTCAGTAATGAAAGTTAATTTCTTATAAACTCATCTCTTTGACATATGACAAAAAAATAACTGACAAAAATAAATAAAACACAGAAGAGTTAGGATTTCCAAGTACACTGTGTCTGCATGTTGTGCTTTTTAAAAAAAAAAAGTTTACTAAACTTGAACTTTAACTTTCATTTTAATCAAGGGACTAAATTAACTAGTTATTTTCCGGTCCTAGTAACAACAAACAACAAGGCCAATAACATAAAATTGTGAGGACAGATATGAACTGAGCAGAAAAACTGCAGTTGTCAAACCCACTGAGCAACAAAGAAATGAGCAGCCAATTAAGCAATGTTGGAACTAGCAAAATTACTTATTGTATTGCTCTGTTTTCAGCAAGCAAGCATAGTTGCATCATTCTACACCAAATTAACAAGTGAAATCTACGGTCTGCTAAGTACAGTAACTAAGGTAACAGGTCATTTCATTATAGTTTTACTGTACCACTGTCTCTGTCTTGTTTTTCCTCTCCTTTTCCTTTTTTACTATTTTGGGCATCAGATAATAACAAAACTTCCCCTCTTCACCCCAGCAGAGCAGAACTGTGACTGTCAGTAGCAGTGAGGACAAGTGGAGTGGAACAATTGGGGTGCAGGAAAGAACCAGTAGAGTACATGTGTCAAAGTCAAGGCCCGCGGGCCGAATCCGGCCTGCAAAGTAATTATCTATAGCCCCCTGGATGATATTTAATTACTATTAGAACCGGCCCACAGGCCACAGCGGGCCGCTGGCGTTTTGCACGCACCATCACTACATTCCCCACAATGCAACAAGTAGCCTGCGACGTCACTTCGTTGTTCATCAGCAATCAGAGCAGAGATCAGCTTTCAAGTTCCCCTCTCCTCAAAAATGGTTAAATGTAGAAGCTGAGAACAGAGGGTTTCAAGCCAGATGGGCTTATCAACAACAACATGTTCACAGCAGTAAAAGCCCGTGTGTCTTCTGTGTGGAGAAAGTTTGGCTGTAATGAAAGAATATAGTCTGAGAAGGTACTGTCAAGCTTCTCAGAAAATACACAGACAAAGACAAGAATATGGACATCATAGACCAGCACAATAATGCATTTTCAGTTTATAATGCATGCACTTTAATTTATGTATTTATCTTGACATTAAGAAACATATTTAGTTTTTCAAAACAATTAAATCTTTTGCTGTTTGCCTGTTGAAAATGTTTTCCCTTGAGGTTACTGACAGAGCCATGACAAAATATTGCTTTATTCCTTTAATGTACAGAACCTGCTATTTTTCTTTGAAGGAAGTTTGTTTTTGTCTGTTTGCCTGTTGAAAAATGATTTGTCTTGAAATTACTGACAGATCTAAGAAAGTATTGGTTTATTTATTTAATTGTTAAATAATATACACTGTGTTAGGTTTGGTTCAACAGGCTATGTGCAATCATTTCAATATATGTATTTTAATGAACGTTGAACCAGTCCGGTCCTCTGCTTGTAGCAAATTTGTTTTTTTGGCCCTCGGCGTATTTGACTTTGACATTCGTGCAATAGAGGGTTGCTATATGTCCACCTTATGTTCCCTACTTTCAAGAAGTTGTTAAAGATACTCAAACAAATTCTATATTATGGCATTTAGGAGTTAGAACTAGTTTTGTTAATCCCGACATAAAATAAGTGTTTGGTCTGATGTCAGAGAGCAAGAAAAAAGGGTATGAACTGTATCGTTCTGTGCAGTACAGTGTAAGTTGTCCAACTAGATTAACAGGCTTTCATACAAAACGTTAAAGCATAACTCCTCAAGGTCATGAAAACAATTATATTTTTCAGATTCGGTGAGGCCATCAGGATAATAGGCTGTTCTGAATAGATCTAAGAGGCAGAGCAAGGACATTTTTAATTGGCATCTGGGATACAGTTCAATGTGGTGAAAGGTCAATTGTCTGAAGTAATTATTTCAGATTCCAGAATGTATATTTTGCTTTCTTTCACACCTTATATTAGTTTGCCTAAATCAAAGATCAGATATTGGAAGTAAATACAGCTACAAGGTCAAAATAAGGTTTGATAAAGTATTAATGCATTACAGATATTTAAAAAAAAAAAAAAAAAGAGATAGAACCCAAGCGCTCAATGCATTGGGAAAACTTAAATCAAACTGTTTTGTACAGACCTTTATGAGGATTTTTTTCATGTATATATAGAGAGAAAATATGGATCATCAAGTGTTTGATTCCATTTCCCACAAAGTTGCTCAACAATACATAAACCACATTAGTCACAAAAGTCGAAGACAGCGGTGGAGAAAAAATGACTTAGAAATGCTTTCTGTGCTGCCTACACAGAAAGAAAAATTCTCCGTTTTTTTTTTCTAATGGTTTATAATTAAACAAATTGATGGTGTTTACAGAAGATAAAATCTAATTTATCCCTTATTTATAGTGATGTTGGTTGCTTTGGGGAGGACCAGTTAAGGCATATTTTGAACAAGTTCCCAGTCCATTATGCAATGGTGAACTTTCATACTTTTAAGAGTTCATAAGCAGTTAACCTACCATGCATCTATGTGGTCTTTGGAGTCCTCTGGAAACCCACACAGACTAAAAGAGAACATGCAAATGCTATATGTGAAGGCCTCAGGCAATGTTTGAACTATAAACCTTCCTGCTCTGTAGTGACAGTACTAACCGGTGCAATAAGCCACCCACATAAAATACACCAGCAGACCATAAATGTATTTTAGCTCTTACTATTTTCTCCCTTGCAAAAGTAGAGGGCAAAAAAAAGCAAATATGTAAGGCAAAAAGAAGCCCTAGGTCTTGTTGTTGAATGGGTGAATAAAAAACAAAATAAACTGTGTTTCTACAGATTTTTTCTCAGTTGGACATCTTAAATTGGCCTAATGAGGGAAAAATAACTCCCTTTCCCTTGTTTAGTGTCAGAGTATTTTCCTTAAAATGCCTTTAAACAATGGATATTTTATACAACACAGTAATGCTGCTGAACAGCCTCCATTAATACGCCTGACGAATCTATTCCCTGTGTTTTTTTTGTTGTTTTTTTTTTACTTTTTAAACACACTCTTTGCATGCTCTGAAAAATATCCCACAATAATACTGTGCTTCAGGAAAAGTAACCTCATGACCATTTTTTTATGAGCTTTGGACAAAAAGCTATTCCTTTATGCAAGCAGCTGCTTTGTGAATAATGAAAACCTCCATCATTCTGGTGCTTTATAGTTTCACTTTTGGGTTAACTAGTCTTTCAACTTAAGAGACGAAAAATCATTAAACGTATTTTCCCCCCATTTCCACTCGAGTGTGCTGCCAGAGAGAGAATTGTATCTGGGAATTTAAGCTGTCAGCTCCAGCCAAAGCTAAGTGAAGTTTGAGCTCTGGAGACTGTGGTTTGCTGCATTCTGCATTCATGGTCTGATTCTCTTCCCTAAAAGTTTGAGACTCTCCATTTACTTTTATCATTAAAGTTGCATAAACAACAACAAGTACACAAATCGGTGCATTTCTAGTTAATGACAGAGCCTTGCTCGCAGCACCTTTTCTCCAACACTGGAGCTTTTGCTGTCTCACAAACACAAAGGCTTTTTATCCAAGAAAAGTAATAAATAAATAAATAAATAAAAATAGTAAACCAATGACAAACAAGAACAGCTAATTTAAATTTAAGTTCCCTTAAGTGGAGCAGAGATATCTTGATGTTAATCCATGTCGATGCGCTCACTTTATGTCCAGGGGTTTCATTCAGGCAAAAAAAAATAAAATCTTGAAAAGATGATTTCACACGAAAATCTGCTTCATGTTGGCGTTTACATCGTTTGATCTTTGAGTTTCTCTTTAAACATTTGGGACGATGCTTGTGCGCTTTTATGCAGATAAAAAAAAAATACACAAAATGATGTTTTTTTGATTTAGTTTTTTTCACTCCACATAAATGTTTTATATCAATAGTATCAGACATATATATGCTTGACAGGTTACCTCATGCTATCTCAGACACGGTCTGAATGAATAAGAAATCAGTTCTCTAACTGATTGAATATCCCAAACCAACCTGGCTTCAAAGGATGAAGAAAAATTGCCTCTCCTTGTTAAATGACGAATAAATTATATGTATGCCTGATTATTGCCCTGCAGAATCAAAAATATTCTTTATACTGATCTTGTCACATCTGAATATGTTGATAATCTTGTTGATAATCTACTGTATGTTGGAACACCAGTACAATAAATTTGTGCGAAAGATCTGGTGGACCTGTTAAGAATTAAATAGTGAGGTTATTTAATTTGCTTTACTTTCATCTTAGATGTTTTTACAAATCAAACTGTGTCTTTGAGACTTGTTGCTATAACAAGGTGGCAAATTATCCAAATTAAAGTGTGTTGTATCGATAGACAACTTGTTCATCCCATTGAGTTTTAGCAGCTTTTTATGACTCGATGACACGAGACAAACAAACAAAGAGACTTTCTCCTACAAATGATTTGGTGTTAGATTGAAAAAACTATTATAATAACTAAAGTTCAAAGATACAGCTGGAAAAGCTCGTCAGAAGTGATAGAGGACTATTGATTGAAATGCAGATGTGAAGGACAGCCGGCTTCATGCTCCTGTCCTATTTTTCTGTTGCTGCATGCAATCAGTCACCCAACAAAGGAAAGGCTTCTGCTTTTCCCATAATTTGTGAAATAGCAGAAAATATTTCGGGCTTGATGCACATTTGTAGCAAAGGCTTGCTTAACTACATTTCAGAAGATGTTATTGCACAGTGGTATTGCAATTATTAATGACATGCAAAGCTACGTTAAGTAGCTTTTTATGGTCTTGAGTTTGTTTTAGACAAAATCTTTACTCATTTTAAAAATAAAATACACTGTAACATGTTTCTATTTGTTATTCATTTTCCTTCAGGCAAATAGTGAAACTGTTTTAAAGATTTGTGCTCTCTAGCAGTTGAGTGAGGTCGTATTCGAATGTGGTCAAATTGTTGCTCTGCTCAATAAAACTATTCCTTTCTGAACTGCTGACATTGTTAAATTTAGATACATAAACAGATAACATTAAAGTGTAACAAAGAAAAAAGTAAAAATATGCCTTGCTCAGTAGTGTTTTGCTGAGAAAAAGAAAACCTACTGTATGTAAAAATCTAAAAGTATTTCTCATTAGCATGAAAACAAAATTCCAGCAAAAGGGTTAGGTTACACAGACCTGAACTGTCTGTGTAAGACTAAGAAACATTTTAGTTAAACCAACAGTAATTATTATGGTTAATAGTAAGGTTGTACAGTAAAAGAAAAAGGAGGTGGTGGACAGGAGTAGAAGTTCCCAAAAGGTGAGTGTTTGGTATTTCAGAATGAATCATTGTTGGCGGTGTCAGAGAGGTTGGCCAGGAGGGGTGCTGACTTTCCAGGAGTTGTTTCTCTTTCACAAAGGTGGCTTTTGATCCAAAGATCCAGTGTTTGGTTCTGCAATTCTGACAGAGGTTATGCTGGAGGTGGATGGGGATGCGAGGTATGGTGAGTATTTTCAGACAGTAGCTGTCCAGAAGAAGACGACTGCGAGACAAGTTGCTGATCCAGAGGAGCATAGCAGGTTTAGTGAAGCAGACAGTGTAGCTTGTAAGTCTGGGATTTTCACGAGTGGAAACACAAGTCGATCGCAGATTTGACTCTTAGAACACAGAGAGACAAATACTTGCACAAGTGAGGATTTATTTTTGGTTGATTGTTTTATTGTTGTATCAATGCCTCTCGAACATAAGACTATTTATTTCCCTTTAAATAGTGCCATTTTTAAGGAAAAACTAATTTGTCTGAGCAGAGATGAATATTTGGGTCGAGTCAATGGAAAACTTCCCAACACTGATGACAATGCTGAGTTGTATTTTATTTTAAAATGAAAAGTCGAGTGTTGGAGCACAGGAGATGCATACATTTGATCAATACAGAAATAACACAGTTGATAAAAACATAAATCTTGTATAATCTTCAACTCCCCAGTTATAGTTTTTGTTCCCTTGCTTGGTTACTTATCTTGTTCAACATCCCTAATAAACAATAGCAACCCTCAAGCTTCCACCTTTAACCCAAAATAAAATCAAGTAGGAATGGAAAGTCGATGAAAAAAATATGTCAAAATGTGATATAAAACTGTTGTTTCTTGCTGACATTATAATTGTATGCTTATATGTTACATGAAGAACCTCTAGCTTCATTTCCAATGTACCCCAGTTCTGTGGTGCACTGCAGCAGAGTTGTTACCCTAACTATGAACACTTAGCTTTGATAGATCACAATCTGATCACCTCAGTGTCCCCGTTTGACATCTAACAATGAAAACCGATGCAATGATGAGAGCCCACAGTCTTACAAGGGGCGACAAAGCACAGTATTTAATAAGAGCCAGGTTTTAACCCTCCTCCCATCAAAAAACGCAAACCTCAGCTGAATGGTGCTGCTTTTATAATATTCTTTTTTCCTCCATCTTTTACATTGAGGAGTCTGAAATATTCTATGCCAATCACATCAAGAGGCACCCTGGGAACAAGTTCAGGCACAAGTTCAAAATATGCTCACAAAACAGGAGTGTAGCTCTAAGCTCCCTGCTCAAGGGGTTTTTGAGACAAAAAAAGCCATAGCTACAAAACAATTTCTCTCAGGTTCAGATTTTTTTGTTTTTTTACATTTTGTTGTTATTGCAGCAAAATCGAATCCAAGATAAATGAATGTGTTTATTGAAATTGTAAATTCAATCTGCAAACAAGTCCATGATGCTATTTCTTGCCAATTAAAAGTCTACTGGAAACAATATTTCACTATTTATAACCACTTGTTGTTGAGTGTTATGTGGATTACACAGTGATAGTCTGAATCTTAATTACTATAAATAATGTACAGGTCGATAATTGAGGTTTAGGGGCTTTTAAATTATTCTCTCAGAATTTTTTATATATATTTTTTAAAGCCACTTTCACGCATTAAACATTAGATTTCTTATTTAGATTGAAAGTTTTTGCTTTAGCTCAATATGTAAATCATTAGACATATTCCAGTATGGCAGCTCTCAGAAGAGCAATACTCCACATCATCATTAAAAGTCAGTGGAAGTAACTTTTAATGGTGTCTTCCCTTGTTATTTCACCAAAAAAAATAACCTTGGACATTAATATGCATCAAAACCCAATGGCTGATACCATTCCTGACCTAGAAAACAAGGACAGTTTCCTGAATGTTTTTCAACATTTAAATGCTTTTTTTAAAGTGCATTAACATTTCTATATCTATGCCTTGAAATATTATTGGTACGTTTTCCTGAAATTTTTAAAACATCCCAACAGAATTGACAAGGTATTAGACAAGTAGGCCACAAGCCAGAGAACAATTGATTAAGATCTGGAGATGTTCCAGGACTGGAACTTCCACCATTAGGCAATTATTGGTTTTAATCCATAGCTTCAAATTTAAGGAGGATAGAAGCTTGATTCCATTCCTGAGGGCACGTTTGCAAAGTGAAGGAATCAAATTAACCTGTGCATGGTGTATTAGGAAAGATCTCTTTGGAGACAACTTTTGGCACAGTTGTCTCAGCCTTAATCAGATTTGGACACCGACAGGACAGAGGAAATGATTGTTGCAAGTGGGAATGCACTTCCAAAGCTTTTAATGGTTTTAATGAAGCATGCTTTTCTCTTTTATCTCTGTCCACCAATTCTTTACAGACGTGGCAGAAATTCCCTTTCAAGGATTTGGATGTGGAGGAGTGCTCCCTGAAATTCTCTCATATATATCTGTGACTGTGCTCCTGGCATTATTAGGTCCTGGAAGCACCTCAGGGAATACTGTGGCTCCTCAAATTTGAGGCAATCTGTGACACAGTGTGTGCAACTCTGCTTGCGCGACCCTCTTAAATGAGTTTAGTTTGAGTCAATCTTGATTTGACAAGAATGATGAAACAGAGAACTTTTTTGAGGGTATGATAGTAGTCTAGCTGGAATTTATTATGATCCTGGAGAAATATCTAATCTCTGAATTAATCGCCTTGATTCCTCTAGCATTGTTTCAGATGGTTGAGGCTATCTAGCAGCTTGGCATTATCAGTGTATGAGTTTGCCCTGTTAGGTTTCAATTTGATATAAGAGAAATTATAAATCAAATTCATTGCTGTTATATATGGACTTTGAAAGTAGCAAGTTGTCAGATATATGTTTTACATGTGGATCACAGAAGCAAAAGTTGTCTTGAAATAAGCAAACCCCTAAAATGAAATTTCAACAAAATCAGTCTCATCCAACAACCTTGGATTGGATTTAAAATATGCATTAAGGTACTGATAGTATACAGTATTTTACTGTTTTCACAACCACTCCGTGAACATTTACTCTACAAGACACACTCGCTCATTCACATTCATGCTATCTTACACAAAGGTACATTGACACAGGGAATTGGGAACTAAACCTGCAACCTGCCAGTGGACAGACAACTTACTCTTCCCACTGAACTGCAACTTTCACCTGTCCATCCACAAATCTGTCCATCTGTCCATCACTCTTCCTGTTCTGAGTAACTCACCACAGAGCAGGGAGGACTTAACAAACATTTAATGTTCTTCAAAGAAGTTTCAGTTGTTGCTGTGTTGTTTTTCCCTGAACTCAGACGTGTTTTTATCAGCAGCGGCGGGACTGGGTGTGCAGAGAGCAGAGCTCTGTCCAAGGTGAGTGGCATGGTGATTCTAAACATTTGATTTCCTCTTTTTAAGACATAGGCAATCATTGCATCAGTAGTATAGTTACTCATTTATTGTGCATAGCTGTTGGGTTGTATTTTAATCTATGTTCAAACTACTTTTCATACGTTTGTTTACCTTATGGTGCATCATTTTCACTTAAAATTTACAATAAACAATGCATTGTTTAAACTTGGTAGTTTATATAGGAATCTGGTCAGTCTTCCATTTTAATTTTCTTTTTTTTATATTTCAATCTTTCTTTTTCACACAAAGTAGCAGGTGTGATTTAAAAGATAACTGTGTACTGCACTGAAAGAAGTGCTTCAATAACACTTTTTTAGAAAGATGCTAGAGTATAGAGGTAAACAAAAATACATATACATTAACAAGAAAAATGTAAATGCTTTACTTTTTTTCTGGAATCAAATGTCAATTCAGCCTCCTGAGACACACCTGCTTTCTTGATAAGTGTCTCCTTTTCTTTTCGCTCTGATATTGCAGAAGGAATTTACTGGAATCATATCCAAAGACCTAACCCATCCAACTGTGAAAAAAAGTCCTTGGCATTAACAACTCTTCTATTAAAAGTGTAACACCTAACTGAGACTTAAAGCACCTCTCCAACATTTGGTTGGCTTGAGGTTTTCAGCTTTTATTTTATCATTTTTTCCATCTTGTTAGACAAGTGATGTTGGATGTCCTTGACAGTCTTGTAATAGAAAATAAATAAATAATGAAAGAAAGTGTGTTAAGGGATCTAGATGTAAGATGAGAACTTGAATACAAACATTAGAAAAGGAGGAAAGAGGATATAAGATACCTGAATTGCATCATGGTTACTAATGCCAGATGTGTTCATCTGACTATTTCAGAGCTTGATGATCCATCCATCCATCCATCCATCCATCCATCCATCCATCCATCCATCCATCCATCCATCCATCCATCCATCCATCCATCCATCCATCCATCCATCCATCCATCCATCCATCCATCCATCCATCCATCCATCCATCCATCCATCATCCATCCATCCATCCATCCATCCAGCCAATCACAACTAAGCTGTATTTGCTGAATCTTGCATTAAAGCTGTAGTGTCATTCAGCTATGATGTAATGCCAAGACTGATAGTGCATGGCTTTTAATGCTATAACCATATTACTTTTTTTCAAGTTAGTGTTTTGACTCTAATACCTCGTCCTTCTTTCTCTCACTTTTTTTGTATTTTTAACTATCAAAACAAAAATATATAGATTTGTTTTACCAGCTTTTGAAACTTTTATTCTTCATCAATAAGATATACTTTAACATTTATGCATTTCAGCTTTTGACTATATCTATTGTTGTAAAAGAAGAACAGTATTTTTTCTCTTGCACAAACAAACTACCGTATTTTTCGAACTATAAGTCACTCCGGAGTATAAGTCGGACCAGCCATGAAATGCAAAATAAAGACAAAAAATACATATATCAGATGCACCGGCGTATAAGTCGCACCCCCGGCCAAACTATGAAAAAAACTGCGACTTATAATCCGGAAAATACGGTACTGTTTAAGCACAAACCTGGAAAAGGTGTAATGCTTCTTTAATGGTGTGTCTCTTCACATTGGCAGCCATTACTTACTCACTAAATGTCAGAACAATATTTTGAAGGAACCCATAAAGAAGAGGTGGTTCTCTCTAGCATTTGTATGTGGGATCGCACTGAATAAGTGAAATAACACTGAAAAACTTATTACAACAATAAATTAAGGATAGATAAGAAAGTGCCTGAGTAATATTAGATTTAAGCGAATTGTTTTACAGATGCTTTAACACAGCTATGTCCAAATGAAACCACCAAATGCGCATTTGGATGCATTTTGGCACCATATGTGCCATTTGATCTCATTCAGTTGCAAGACTGGAAATTAAAATGTTTCATATTTGGCACAATTGGAAGATGATGCTTTCAAATCATTCATAAAGTTCAGAACCGCATCATCCACCACTGTGTTCCTGTGCCCCTCAGTCGTTCTTAGTATTCCAGCACAGTTTTGTTCATCAATCACTGCAGGAGGCTCAGGTGGTTTGCCAAAAATAGTGAGGATGGGTGAGATTAAAGCAGCAGACATATTAATACACAGAGCAACACAGCTAATAGGTTGTGCATGCTGTTGTGAAGGCTGACCAGTTTCTGGCTGTCCACCTTTTGGCTCAACACCTTTGGGAGGTTTTTCATTTGTCTTACTTTTAATTTGACAGATTCTTATCCAGCAACAGATTTAATTTAAAATCTAAGAATATTGTTAAATAAACATGAAGTGCAGATTTTTGAAAGTACTTTGAATTTACAAATTTGTAAAAGATGTTTAACATTACTTTAAAAAAAACCCTAAAGATTATCACAAATGAGAATCTTTCAACAAAGCTGTAAAACATAGTAGCATTCATGAGACGTATTAATAGTTAATATATTAGGTTCCATTTTTGCAATTGTGCCAATCTGTGTCAATTTCTACATGCCATATATTTATAACATCAGACCATTTTTAATGTAATGAAATAAGCAGCATCAATACCAAATTAAAAAGCCCTTTTTATGTACTAATGTATGTGCATATGCATTTTTGAGAAAACAATTTTTGCGAAAGGATACAAATAATTTCATCTGAGAAGCAGCTTCGCAGAGAAAAGAGGAAAATTACAGACATTAACAGGATGAAGCTTTTGTATTTTTGTATTCCTATACATTGGTACTACTGCATTACCAAAGTTGTTCATCACCACAATAGTTTGCTCTTTGTCTGAGGTAGCTATTTTCTGTAGTGTATGGTTAGCTATTCATGACAGCATCACAAACTTTATCCAACGTTAAGTGAGCCCCAGTGGTAACTTTGCCTTCCAGATCAGAGTCTCAGTGATGAGCGTTCTAGCCAATCAATGACGGGAGTCTGCCTTTTTATTTTCATGCTACAGTGCTGTGTGTTTTATATAAAAGAGTCGGCTGACCAAAGCACATAACTTGGCAAGTGCTCAAATGAGATCAACTAAACACGAGAATAGCACATTCCAAAGAATCTTAAATGCACCAAGACCGCAGACCCAAACATTCATGCCCCACGAGAGAAGCTTTGATTTCTACTCAGTTGTTTGGCTCCGTGATAAAAAATAATAATGATAAAAAAAAGAAAAAACAGCAGCAGAACCAGTGTTGATGCCTGGTCCTGTTGCTGCCAGTCTGATAGCAACTTGAGAAAGTGCCAGAATTCACATCGACAGTTTCACACAATGCAGCTCTTTTGTGCAGGACTTTCAGTGTTCAACTTTCTGGAGCTTATTAAGGTGCTACGCTTCTCACATCAACCTTTCATACCCGTGGATGACAGATTACATGTTTTCATCCCTTCTTTTTCCTGAAAATTCAGTCCAGTCTTATCTGTGTGATATTTGGATATTTGGTCAAGAGAGGAGAAGCAGCTTGCAGCATCTATGCACCAAAATTTGAAACAAACTTCCAGAAAACTGTAAAACAGCAGAAACCTTGACTTCCTTTACATCTCAACTAAAAACACACCTGTTTAGAATTGTATTGAAATGTAATATGTAACAATGTATTGTTTATTCCATGATGCATGACTTTGTGTTTTTGTGTTTATGATGTAAAGCACTTTGAAATGCCTTGCTGCTGAAATGTGCTATACAAATAAAATTTGATTTGATTTTTCTTTATATTTTGTTGTTGTGCAAAAGAGCAGCACATTATATCACATTAAAAAAGACAAACACCATCTGTGGTAATCTTCCAGAATTAAAATCAAGTCTAGCCTTGCAAATTTATTTGTGGAGTTTATATCATATCCAGTGCCAAATGAAGACAAGTTGTGTTTCCCATTGTTCTTTTTTATCACCTTCCACCCACTTCTATGCATCGTGTCAACATTTCTGCTGCTACATTGTGTACTGTGTTTGTGGTAGCCAATTTTTGTGATCATGTCACGGTTTTCCTCAGAGACACGAGCCAGATCCTTCAAATATGCAGAAGTCCTGTTTGGGCTGAAATCTTTATGAATTTGATTTTCTGTTAGGGCTGGGGAATAAGAACCTCCCTCCCAAGCCCCCAAATGCCCTTCTTCTCCCTACTCCCCTTTCTCCCTTTCTCTCATAGCCTTTGTGTTTTTGTGTCCCTACCACCAATGACTGATTGTTTTCATCATTTATTGTTTGCTACTGTCTTTCACACCATCCAGGGTGTAACCAATAACAACCACTTATAGATAATGGGTTATTATTTGTATTTATTCCGATTTTTCTTTCATTATTATTACTCTTTGTTTTTAGATTCAGAATTTTTATTGAGCTATTTATTTGTTAAATACCTCTTTTAAAAAATATATATATATATATTTATGTTAATTTTTCTCCCCCAGCTGGAAGAGAGCATAGAACCCACTGTTCATTGGGTTCTGTCTGTAAGACACATCTCATCTATTATTAGATTCCACTGTCTGTCTCAAGCTCTTTGAGTTGATTTTATTGTTACTTTTTCCAAAAAAGAAGGCCATTTGTCTGTTTTTATCTTATTGTTATTATTACTGTTATTGTTACTGTGAAATTATTGCATTTTTCTATATATTCTTTATAAATCTGTCTTTGGAAAGTACGTAGGGCAGTTTAGATAAATCAATACAAACACCTTCAAAAACAAGGAATTGTTTCAGTTATTTTTAAGTCAATAGATCAATTTAAAAGTCACAAAAATGTTGCACTTTAATAATTCAACGTTTTAAAAAATTCAAACCACCCAGTTGGAGTTCTGCTCTCGGAGGGATGTCGAGAGCATCTGACTGACACCGCGGTCTGACATGCAAACTTCACAGCCCAAAGCTACCAAAAACCTATTTTCTTGATTTTCTTCTTTTTCTCCCCACATCGCTGCTGGAGGAACCACAAAACAGAGTGACAGCCGATGCGCCACTGAAGGAAAGCCTGCATTTTCAAACTCAAATGGTTCGCTATGTCGCCACTAGATGGCAGTGTGGTGTTAGCAAAGTTCTGAGCAAGTTTCACCCCAGCCCACTCCCTCAAAAATGCATCATTACACAAACTTTCAAAGGATTCTTTTCCTTTCTTCCTCTCGTAGAGGATATGAATATGTAAAGAGTAAAGAGAAATACTTGTGCGAGCCTGCATATTTATTTTGGGAAGTTGCCTCCATCGTGCCATGACTCCTGACCTCATGCCTCTCATGACTGGGGTCATCCTTTGGGTGTGGTTGCAGTGACTGCAGAGAGCTCAGGAAATGAATGTTTTATCAGCCTGCAGAAAGACAACAACAACAGCACCGTAGTGGGTGGGAACACACAGAAACCTCTAAATTTATCCCCATCAGCTGAGGCCAAAACAAATAAGATCAACAGCAGACAGTTTCATGTAGGTTCCTCTTCCAGAACATCTGAGATTTCACCAAACAGATGGCTCCCAAGTTTACTGAGAACTCAAATTATATGGCTGTAGCTTCGTAGCTGCTGCTGCAGCATGATGATGTTGACAGTGTGGGGAGGAATCTGCGCCTGAAGTCATGGCATTACGCAGTGTCAGTGTTTCTTGCAGAATTCGTGTCAGTTTGGAGAGCAACACAGAGGCCCTTCAAATCACAGGTTTGCTTCCCACACATCACCTCCCATCATTCTGTCCTTGCTGTGGCAGTGTAAGCCAGTGTCTATAGTGCGCAATTACCTCGTATTTACGCAGAAAAGCGTGATCTCTTGAAAGATCTTCTGTATTCAGGTGGTGCAGAGGAGAGGGAGAGCTGCTCGTCCTACTCATTCAGCGTAAAGAGACTATGTGGGAGGAGGTGAACGCAGGCAAGCATTCGCTGTGTGCAATGCCATCCTCGAGAGCAAAATTTAGAACATGAAGCACTCAAAGCAAGGAGGAGGGGAAAAAAATGTGCCAAGATGGAGATAGTCGCACTTTCCCTCCATTTATTTTTCAGCAAAAACAAAGCTTGATTATTCCTGAATATTAAAGTTTAGCACCAGTAGAAAATGAAGTCGAGCACATCTCTTCCTGAAGGAAATTATTCACTGTTACAATATGTAAATACGAGGGGTGGGCGCTTGATCCACCCAGTTTGCCCATTGCAGTCCAGTCTCATTTGAAGGTCTCCACAAACCCCCTCTGTCAGGTCTTCCTGCATCCCCGTGAGAATAGGCACCGACAAACGGTGCTTTGCTTCAGGAGATCTGAAGCAAAGCAGCAGTTGCCTGTTTTTTCTGGGAAACCAGATGACCCTTCTCATACTGATAATGTAAACAGTCATCTAACAGAGCCTGGAACTGTGGGACTTGGAAATAAAACCCGAGGAATTTCGCAACAGGATAAGTGTGAAAACAACCAACTCTGTAAGGTGTGTTCATTTCTCTTGTTGTTACTCTTATATACAGAGAGAATATAAGTTACAGCGCCGCATGCATAATCTCCAGTGATAAGTGAGGGATGATGGTCGAGGAAGTGCTGATAACTGAAATGAGACACAGTCACTCTGTGAACATATACATGTTTAGCACATTGTAAGTAATAATTATCTTCAAGGTTAGGATGAGAAAGAAAAAATGGGAAATGTGCATTATTCCTACTGTTTAAAAACTTTAGCAGTTCATCCATCCATCCATCCATCCATCCATCCATCCATCCATCCATCCATCCATCCATCCATCCATCCATCCATCCATCCATCCATCCATCCATCCATCCATCCATCCATCCATCCATCCATCCATCCATCTATCATTATTGTTCAGTAATTTGGTTGGATCTGGTTGAAATTTAAAAGTACTGTGTAAAAAAAGTATTATGTGCTGTCATCCATCCATATCTGTTCATTCATTTATCTGTCTAGCCATTCATGTATCTGTTTACCTTCCAGTCCATTCATCATCACAAGTTCCACATTTCAGACTGGTCAGTGTAGAAACATCAACCACAAGTTAGTAGGAAACTATTGTATTAATACTTTAAATTGGTGTAATATAGACAGAGAGCTCATGCAAATGGAGTCTGGAAAAGTGAAAAACTGTGATATGAGACACGTGCAGGAATCCTGTTGGTCTCGTCTTACTTTACTGAACTTTTAGATAACACCCTGGCGCTGCTGAACTCCACTAAATGGACTGTTTGCAGCTGCACTGTCAACTCCATCTGCGGAGGTTGCAAACAGCTGGTTTCAATAAACGTGGGCCAGCAGAAACATTACTCTGAGTGAGCATTTGTTGACTTTAGATGTGGAGCAAGGGGAGCACGGGGTTTCATAATATGAGCGTCTGGTGATGTGAGTTATAGGCTCCAATAAAATCAAATAGGCAGGTCATGACCCAGACCCTTTCACCCATGTGATCGATTATTCTTTGGACAGTTCATATCTCTTTACATACTTTGCATGCTATGAATTTTAGCTCAGATTAAGCTAACTTTAGTAGCTTGCAGAATTCTTTCAACTTTCCATTCATTACTCTGGTCAAATGGTAGATATTTTTAAAAAATGCCAGCATGTAGTTTGAATATAAAAGAGACTTTTAAGACATATCAAAATGAAAACTACCTTGTTTCAATCAGTTTTGCCTCAAAAGCCCATGTGAGATTTGTTACAACCACACCACCTCCACCCAATTTGAACTGAACCACATACTAACCACTGGAGGCCATCCAAAGACAACCACAGTGGGGACTGCAGCCAGCTCCTCCACTTTTGTAAACAAGTCTGCCTTTTACCACACAGCTGCAATTTGTGTGCATGTGTGTGTGCGTGTGTGTGTGTGTGTGTGTGTGTGTGTGTGTGTGTGTGTGTGTGTGTGTGTGTGTGTGTGTGTGTGTGTGTGTGTGTGTGTGTGTGTGTGTGTGTGTGTGTCTTACTGTAATTACGAGCATGTGTAAGTTGACGCAGATGCTGCAAAGGGAACCGTTCCAACTGTAACAATGTGAATTATTTCAAGTTCAAAGTGGACTCTCTGTGGTACCCCTCCCCCTTCCCCTGCCCTACCAGCACAGAGGGGTGTAGCCCAGCCATTTTCAACTTACGCTGGAGTTTGTACTCTAAATATACCCAGACAATGATACTGTTGTTTTTGCTTTGTTTTGTTTTTGCAGAAATACAAAGTCGCTTGCACAACACTTCCCTCTCATTGGCCCGTCCTACTTGTCACGGTGTAACTGCACGCAGTACATTGTTTTTTCCTTCTTTAAGTCATAAAGTTCGACCTTTGTGTCAGTTCTGATGCTCTGATTTTTTTTAGCTCACTCAAAGGTTCGCCGAGCTGTGATACTGTTGCATTCAGAATAAATAACTCAGCATCAGTGCATCATACAATGTCCACTCATGACAAAAGTAGTGATGGCAAAGTCTTCATCTGTGTTTACTTCCACCAAACACCCAGCACATTTGTTTCCAAGTCTATGTATATATATATATATATATATATATATATATATATATATATATATATATATATATATATGTATATATATATATATATATATATATATATATATATATACATATATATATATATATGTATATATATATATATATATATATATATATATATATATATATATATATATATATATATATATATATATATATATATTAAAAGTCAGTACCACACTCCAGATTCAAAAGGTCATTTAAATAGGGCACACACTTCCTGTTTTTAGAGATTTTTGGTAGCAAAGGATTATGATATATTTATGTTTTGTATTTTTAAATTGATGGCTTTTAAAACTATAAAATATATCCACCTTCAATACTGTTAAACATGTAATAAATTTTACTTCTGTACTGTGCATACTCTGTGCATAACACAGAGTTATGCTATTGCTCTATATACAATATGATAATAAATGAACTGACTTAAAATGTTTAAAGTTATGTCAAACTTAATCTAAAGCCATCCATTCTCCTTTTGAACTTTAGAGTTTTTAAGGCTAATATTTTATCAAAAAAAGCTTGGCTTTGTGAGCTTGTGACATCGAAACTTGAAGAGTCCCAGATCACTACACTGTCAAAACCCAAGCAGCAGCCAGTATCATTTAGCTTGCTCTCAGTGATAAGAGTGATTGCGCTGACAAAAAGGTTCCTCACAGAATTGGGTATCAGGGAAGGGTTGAGAAAACCGTGGTGAATATTTAATGTTTTTCTGCAATTCAGAAACAGTTGTGATCTCACCATTCAAGAAGACAGAATGATTTTTATTGAGAAAACACATACACCCTTTTCCACAGGCTCTAATTTCAGTAGAAAAGTTCAATCAGGCAGCATTAGCAGTGATATTGATATAATGCTTATGCTTCAAGATCCTTACTTGTGTTTCCGTGAACCGTTTAGGCCAAAGTGAATTATTTATACACCAATCTAGATTGATTATCAAACAACTGATATTAAAATGCAAACCAGATACCAAGGACTCAACTCAACAATAATTTTAATTAATGTTCAGCAAACTACAACCTATTCCAGTGCTTCAAATATTATTAAAGCTGCATAATACATTCTTCCCAAACAGGGTGAAAATGTAAATGTGGATGCCTGTTCTCTTAACTGCAGAGGAAAGACAGATATCTCTGTTTGGTCCCCCATGTTGCATTAAGTAAGGTAACATCAGATGAAACAGATATAAACACCAGTCGTCTAATTTTTACTACAATTATAGATGTATGAATATTTTTGGAGCATGACCTTAAAATGGAACTCAGTAATTTGCTACCTGAAATTCATGTCTTTCTTCAGCTTCTCTTAAGGCCATTCAAATAAAATGAACACACAATACACAATAACCTGCTCTGAATTATTGTGTATATTTGCATGGGGGACTCATACTAAAACTTTAATTACAATGTTTTAAGGTATTTCTTGATACTATTTTGGGGATAATAAGAGTACTCCATGGTTCCTCAGTGACAACGATATCAACAATTTGTTTCTCTGGAGTTTAAAAAGTTTTTATGCTGACTATTTTTGATTATGACATCATCCTTAAATTGCAAGTGAAAAGGACAAGGAAGCAAGAATCCACCTGAATCCATTGGCTTTCAGTACCAAAGACACAAACTAAAGAAATAATTGAATATTTCACTTCATACAGAGGGTCTGGACCCTAAGCTACCGAGAGTTGCTTACTGAAGATGTGGACTCTGTTTCGCCTCCATGAATTTTTAAAAAAGTGCCTTTTTTGCTCCCAAATGTTCAATATTTTGGAGGTCACCCTAATAAGAGATGTGGACTCTGTTTCGGTTTTAAATTTTACCCAATCTCTATTCATGCTCTTCTGGGACGAATAGCTGAAAACGTAATCAAAGAGCCAAAACAATAATAATTCCTTAAAACTTTTTGAAGTTTTATAGAAACGGTCAAAGTTCTGCCGCTTATTCATAAAATAGTGTGACGAATACAATTTAAAAAACGGAATAAATGCTTTTAATATTTTGTGATATCTGTGTGTGAATTATTTGATGCATAAAGTGATTCATTTAATTTCTAAATGAGTGAATCAAATAGAATTTTTGATAATTTTAGAAATTAATGTGCATCTAACATTTAAATCTGTACGACAAGAAGCATGATGCTGAATAACAAATCTTTTTATTTAAAAAAAAAAATCAATTAAAAAACTACTATTGCGATTCTTTTCTGTGTTCAGTCAAAGAAACCAAATTCTGCACAAGCCTCCACAAATCCATCACCAGCAGATGTAAAAACAAACTCCTGGGTGGGTCAAACGTGGACTCAAGCTTCCCACTCTTTCAGTACGTTCTGCTCTTACAGACATCCTTCTGAAAGATTCAGCCATGACACGACTCTGACTCTCAGTCTCTGAGCTGAGGTCCCTCTGGGTTTTCACAGTAGCTCATCGTCAAGCATGACAAGCTGACAACTTTCAGATTTTCTACAAATCCTCAATCATGACAAACTTGTTATTGTCTTCCATTTTTAGTGTTTTGAGTTCATTCATCTGAATTTAATGTGGTTTTACTCGGCTTGTTTGAATTCAATCAAGCTGCTTGTTATTGGATACTTTTGAAGTCAGGTGATAATCTACAATTAAAAATTTTATTGGATTTTGTTTTAGCAAATTTTATATTAAATTTCTCTTCAACGTAAGGATCTCAATTTTACCTTTTCCCACCTTCTGAGTTATTTGTTGGTGGCTCCAACATGCCTGCCTCTTTTAATAAATCACATAAATCTCTCCATCAACAAATAAAAATATAAGCTTTCAGTCGTAGGCATCCTGATGGCCATCTGTGTGAACAAAGTGCCAGCTCATGCTAACTGACATTTGGTCAGTAGTTTTCAGATAAGACTCTCTTCCCTGAAAAGTTCAAGTGGTCCGAAGGAATGTGGGGGCTGGACGATAGGAGGCTGTTGTGTGCAGGAGTCTAAGCTTACATGTGGTTTCATTGGGAACTCTGCCAGGCTCAGGGGCTGTTTTTTTTTTTTTTTGGTGGCGGGGTAAGGGGGTGTCGGTTGAAGGGTCACGTTGCTCCAGAGGGAGAAAGTTCTGCTTTTCATTACATTAACCATTAGATCGCATATCTGCTCCGCCTCTCTGACTCTGCTATGTTTCCTGAAATTTTCCTATCAGTCAGCGATCCGGTCCTCCTCTGTATTGCACCACAAGTAAAGATAAAGGTGTGAGTGCCTGATTGTGTTTGACTAAAAGTGTAATAACTTTGTAGGGATGTGTGGGCAGCGCCAGAAAAAATAAAAAGTTAAATAAATAAATAAATTCCAGAATTCATTTGCGTTAATATGGGATGCAAAAATACTGCTGAAACTGAGCAAAGCAGCGGATATATAAAACAAAGGAGAGGCAATATGTAGCAAATATGTTCATGTTTTTTCTTCTACTTTATAATTATCATGTTGAAATCATATACTTCAATGTATTCTGTGAGAATTTTTGTATGAAAATAAGAATAGCAAAGTAGACGAACAATAATGTCTTTTTTATTTTTGTCACAATGTTTATGCACATTTATACCCTCCCGGTTTTCCTATGATATTGCCACATGTGTAGAGCCATCTATTTTTCCAGCAGAGTTAGTTTTCTACCCAGCATATTTTGAATTTAGGCCAAAAAACTAAGATAACAGCATGGCTTAGTGAACTGAGAACAAGATTTATTAAATGTTTTTTTTTTTTTTTGCCATGCTTCAATAACTGCTGTTGTTCACGTTCCCTGCAGCTCCACCAGAGTCACCATGATTTCTCTAGTTTCTTTTGTTTGTTATTTTTGCATGCTCCTCTGCTTCTTGCAGTTTAGTTGGCCGGCTCCGCCTTGCTGTTGTGCCATTCTCCTCATTTTCATGGCATTTTCACAGCACAGTTTGAGATTATCAAAATTTGGGATAAACAAAGCCTTCTGTAAGCTTCTACATCATTTATTTCTGACCTTTGTTTTTGTTTTCTGGTCTTCACTAATTTTCTCTAATCTTGTACTTCACCCAGCTTTCCCTCTGTGCACCACCCACCGTCCCTTTACCAGTTCCAGGACCCCCACCAAAACCCTGCATTACATTGTCATTACATTGAGAAATAATGAGATTTGGTTAAGTGTAAAACTGGTTTTAATGCCAAAAATCATCAAATATTACAAGTCATACAAAATGACATTCACTGTCCAGCTCTAGGCTCCACTTAGCTCACCATAAGGGTGACACCAAAGTGAAGCAAAGATTGTCGCTCAAGTTCTGCTTTTATCTTCTCCTCTTTCTGCACCCACTCTAAGGGGGTGTTGGTCTGCCTTAATCAGTTTTTGTTTATGTGTTACTGTCTTAAATGTTATGGGTATGTAAGCACTTGAGCAGATAAAAAGAGGCGGAGGAAAGACTAAAAACCATTTTTATTCACAACACTAACAAACATCTGAAGGCCTAATGCAGCAGCTAGGCATATTTGGTTGAATAGAAGTCAAAGCATATTTTTATATTTAAAGTTTGCTGAATCCCACTAAAATACATGTAAAAAGGTCAAAGGTTATTGATGCTCCTGCAGCAAACTGTAGGCACAGCTGCATTCACTTCGAGTTTTAAGTTCTTACAATATGGAAACGTTTTGGAGGGAAACATGATCTCTTTTGATACATTAGAGCCATAAACAGACAGCTGTCTTAAAGGAGGTGATAATTCACAGACACATAAAGGAAATAAACTTTTTTTTTCTTTCTTTTTTTTTTTGTAATTCACCCAACAAGCTGATTAAGGGGTTGCGTCAATTTTAGGATCCATGTGGCAAAAAAACAAACAAACAAAAAACGACCGAAATCAAATCAGGCTGAAAATTCAGACACCTTCAGCTTCCGCGCGCAGTTGTAAAATCCCGTCCACAATAAGCGCCTCTTTTGTCCCGCGCGCTGGGGCCCCGGTGGTGGGTGGATAAGTGGAGTCACATGGTCACTTTTCCTTTTTCCCACACAAACACACCCACATCCTCCTCCACGCTGCCGCTCTTCTTCCTCACTCCTCGGCTCAGCACTGAGAGGACCGCAGCGGGCAGTCCCGCTCCGTCTGGATACTGTAAAGCAGCAGCAGCGGCACAAGTTGCGCCTCGCAGGCTTTTTTCTTGTTTTTTTTTTTTTTTTTTTTTTTTGTTCGTCCACCCCAACACAATGAATCCGAATCGACCATAACACCCGCGCTGCTCCGCGTTGCCCCAGTCTGTGTTGGAGAAAGTCGACATCACGCCGTCCGGGAGGAGTTGGCAGGACTTTTTTTCTTTTTTTTTTAGAGGTAAATATTAATGTAAAGAGTTCACCACTTGTCGAGTTTCACTTCTATTTGCATCATATTCTGTGTTGCTTTTTTTGCTTTATAGGCTTTAAAGTTGTCTGCGTGGTCTGCTTTGTTGTGGGAACTTTAAAGCAGGCCCAATGTAAATGCAGTCTATCCCCTGGAGCCCCACATCCAGGTGCAAACTGCTTTCAATACGAGCTCGTTTACGACAGGCCCTTACCTTTGTTTACCCTGCACCGTTCTTTACAGTTTCCCTGAGTGGGGGGTTGCGTTTTCAAGCCTAACATTTGGGGGTGAAAGAGTTCTTGGATCTACGTGCATCATTGTTCTTGTTGTGGGATTATAGTCCAAAGAGTTCCCTTCCATCTCTGACTAATACAGCTTTTGCACAAGTCTGCCTCAGTCGCAAAACAATGTTCTGGTCTCTTTTGTCTATATCACTGTAATTACATGAGTCACCATTGCAGCCAGAACAGCTTCTCCCCCAGCTAAAATAACACCGGTTGCCTTGACAGCCTGAATGTGAATCTGAAGTTGAGGTGAGCCGATCCTCGTGTTTTTCAGAGAAAAGGAGGTCACCGAGGAGGAGGAGGACAAGACATGAGTCTGGTTGACGTGAGGCGAGCGGCCGGGGCCCTGACCCTGCCCCTGTCCGGCAGTGACCCCAAAGAGCACCATTTGGACGGCGCGGGCGACAGCGACCCAGCGTCGCTGCGCAACCGAACCCTGTCGCCGGATCTGAGGCAGGACTTCAACATGATGGAGCAGAAGAAGAGAGTCACCCAGATCCTGCAGAGTCCAGTACGTAGAGCAGAGCTGCATGAGACTGCTTTCCTCCTACACAAAAGCTTTCACTGTGTATGAGTAATGAGTGGTGGTATTAGAGCCAGAGAGGCAGTGAAATGCTTTCTTTTTCCATGTTTAAAAAAAACCTTCTGCATTTACAAATGTTATACAGTAAATTACATGTTCTTTTTCTGTGAAATGCTGCCAAAAAGCTTGAACTTATGATGCAGCTGCATTGCAAGACATGAAAGAAAGTTCTGGAACAATCAGAATTTAGTTTTATTGAGAGAAGGAAGATGCAGCATCTCCTACCTTCCTCTGCATGTTACTGAACTCTGCTGGTCAGCTAACTTAAAAAAAAAAAAAAAAAAAGTTAATACACTTGTTCAGCAGAAAGCTAAATTTGACTTCTTTGAGGTCTATGTGGTTGCTAAAATCATTAGTAGTCTTGGCCTGAAACGAAAGGAGTGCCACCCATCATTCTTTATAATGCAGCACTTTGAACTATAGCTGGCAGGATACCTCAATCACTGAAGAGCTGCCATAAACTCACAGTTAAGTTTGTATTTAAAAACAGGTTAAAGAAGATGGAAGACACTAGAAACGTAAATCAGGAAAAGTATGAAATATCTATATTACTTATGTTTCTTTGTTCATTCATCATGAATTGTTAAGTATTGCAATGATCATGTTGTTGTGGTAAAGCCACATTTCCTGACTTGTCATTACAATGCTTCAGCCACTTTCTGTGACTCGCATTTGTGTAGAGTTACCTATATGATGCATGGACATCAAGACCAGCAAACTAATTATATATTCGGCATGCAATGCATGAATATCATGCCCACAGTGATATATTTCTGATGAGACCCAGTTTTTCTCTCTTGAATTTCTCTCTGTATTTTGATGAAATTCAGAAAGTCTGCCCAAACTGCTTTTTGTGCAGCTGAAAGCAGCACCATCTAAAGCACCAGGAGGTGTAATGCACAAATTGCCAATGAAGTGCATAGAAATAAGATGAGCCCACACTCCTCTTTCTTTGCATAACAGGCACAACAAGTGTAACTCGTCACCATGGGAACTGTGGCTGGATGGAGCAGAATACCAGAGCTCAGCTGTAGCCCACAGGAAAAAAAAGGAAAGAAAATATTGCTGTTTCAGGGCTCACTGGCAAGTTCTTGATGCAAAAATTGATAGTCGGGTTTAATGTACACCCCTTTTTGTCCCCTCTTTGCTTTTAATGAAGCCCCCTTTTCACAGCCTCACAAAGAGCCTTTTAATAAGCCTTTGGTGATTTGTGTACAGTGGTAATAAGAAGAGCCGCGCTCCCCGGACACATCCTCCGGAGACGCCGGAATGAGGTCAAGGTTGTGTTTGTCCCAGTTGTCAGGGTGATGCGAGATTTACGCCAGTGTTTTTCTTCCTTCTCCTGCCTTGTTTACAGGTGTTCAAAGATGAGCTGGAGGGCCTGATTCAGGACCAGCTGACGAAGGGCAACAACCCCTCTGGTCTCTTGGCTCTCAGGCAAATTGCTGACCTGGTCATGGCCAGCACCGTGGGAGGAGCTGGCCCTTTGACTTCACCCATCAGTGAGTGGCTGTGTTTGCAAAAGAGTCTGTCCTTGTCCCTGCGGGCCCAGTTGAATCTAAGCGCGCTACATGTGTACCAGCGTGTTCTGCACCCTGATTAACCTCATTGTTAAAGGGTAAATTCTCAGACTCTTGTGACGCTCTACAACCCTGAAACTGCAGAAGAGGCACAAAGTTGTTGACAACATCCTTCATTGTGTGCGTTTCTCATGACCACTCTTGGTAAAGAATCATAGCAGTTTGCAGTGGTAATTATGTTAGTGTGACGGTTTGCCTCGGGGGAGTTTTCAGGGAGGTCATGGAGAAGTTATAAACATTTGAATCATGCCATGAAGGAAGTGGCTGTGAAACTGCTTATGCAAACCTTTCTTCCAGAAAGCCAGAGTGGCTGTAAAAGAAGGCCGAGTTCCGTATCATTATATGTCCTTATATGGAGATAAAGGCCAAAAATATCCTCCGGTTTCACGTTGGGAATTGTGAGACCTTTTTTAGCCTTGGAACCACATTCAGCCATGGAGACTCCAGTTTCCTATTTGTAGGAAGCTGCATATACAATAAAAGCAAACCCTGCAACTGGAAATCAGTTACATGGTTTTTGTGCCATCTGCATAAGAATGGAAAGTGAAGATTTGCTTTATTTTCTTAAATTGGGTGTTTAAACTGACTAAACGAATATAGACTATAAAGAAGAATTTGTTTTTCCATACCTTATTTGCATTGTTCCATCCATCCATCCATCCATCCATCCATCCATCCATCCATCCATCCATCCATCCATCCAAAGAAAATGTGAATAATTTGGGTTTATTCACTGCAAAAACACAAAATCCTAACAAGTACTTTTGGTCTAGTTTCTAGTGGTAGACTTAAAAACTGACATTACAACAAGTAACTTTTCAGTGATATAAAGGAGCTTGTCTTAAATCAATAATTCCTTAATATTGATGAAGAAGTACAAGCTCCACTGGCAAACTATTTCACATGACATTGTGACGTAAACGCAGACGTAAACTCTGATTCGCATCCTTGAATCAGAACAATGCACTGAAGCTGTTATGTCTCACTGCAGGCTTTGGGATGGTGACTCCAGTAAACGACCTGTACAGCATAGAGTCTCCGTCCTTTGCCAAAGGAGAGAAGCAGAGCCGCTGCAAACTGGCCACCCTCTACAGGCTCGTTGATCTCTTCAGCTGGGCTCGTTTTACAAGCTCCTACATCACTGTGAGCACAACTTCACTGTTACGCTTCGCTGGACTGCTGCTTATTTATGCAGTGGTTTGCATTTCTTTAGCTTGTCGATGTGACCTCTTTTAACGATCTATAGAGGGAATCCCTCCTTAATTTCAGAAAGAGTAAGTGATAAATGGTGTAGATATCTGAGATCTTGAAGTAGAAACAGCTCCGAGTAGCCAAGTCACATTTCTGTCTAGGAGTTATACTTCACTGTCATCAATGCAGATCGGCTTTTATATGTTGGCCAGAGTGAATTTTCTTTCACATGGTTGGAAGTGTTGATATGCAGCTTTGCAGCTGGTTATTGTTAGCCCGAGGAGTGAGCTTATAAATCTCTCTGTGTCTCAGGTGCGTGTCAGCAAAGAGCAGGACCATATTCTCATCAGTCCACGAGGCCTGTCATTCGCTGAGGTGACGGCAGCAAATTTGGTAAGAACAACACCCGAGCAAGATTTCACTAATTGAATGTTGTTAGTACCGGTGCTACAATGCTTTCAGCTGCTAATCTTGTTTTCCATCTTTTACCCAAATTCACTGAAACATCAACATTTGCTATGAATTCATTCAGTGCGAAAACTAGATGGTTATTTTTAATTAGGAATATTGAGACAATAATCTGACTTTGTTGTTTTTGGCATGCAGTTTTTTTCACTTTTTGTCTTTTCATATATATATATATATATATATATATATATATATATATATATATATATATATATATATATATAAAACATAAAGGGTCAATGGTGTAATTTTATCAAGTATTGCAAAAAAATAACAATTTTATCAATCACCATTTAAATAATATCAATTATCGACACAAAGAATGATTGTTTTTGTAGAATAAGCTTGACAAACAAAAATAATGCATATATGTATAGTTGTGAAAATGGCCTACCCTTGACATTTACTGTGGCACACATTGTGTGTTTGTGGTGGACAAGCATGGTGGGATGGGTTTGAGAGTGCTGTCTATTACATTGGTAAATCCTGCAACTCTATTTGTGCCCAGCTCTGACTAGCTCCTTTTTATTGGTTTATTAATTTTTGCTTTTGAGAGATCCTCCTCATTGGGTTGTTCCAAGATTTCAGAATCCATGAAAGAGTCAGAGCTCACTGGAGAAACCTTCCTAGAAAATAAATCCACTCAGGACGTTAAAAAGAAAAAAAACAAAGCTTTCAATTTGGAGAAGGTTATGATACAGTCTGCGATTGAAGAAGTCAAAAAAAGAAATGAAAGAGTGAATGAAAATATTTAGAGAAGGGGAAAGACCTGCAAAAAAGAACCAAGGACTGGAATCAAACTTCCAGTCTGGTTTGATTAGCAGTGGGAGAATGGTATCATGGAGACCAAAAATTTAAATTAAGTATTGTGAGAGAGAATTGTTTAGAGTTAATTTCACTTTAAATCTGTTTGGTGCAAGATAAAAAAAAAAAACAATTAACTGAATTCCAAGTACCAAATTAATTAGTACTGCAATAACAAAAGCTCAGTCTGCTATTCTTTCTGCTGTTTCTTTTAATATTGTATGTCACATAGTGAATGTACAGTAGATCAATGCGCTGCACAGAGGTGGCTCTTTCTCAAAAACTGTCGATTAACATTCCCTGTTTGTAACCATGCTTATAAATGCTGTATTGTCTGATTGTTTGGAAATCCTGCTTGAAATAACATGCACACAGTTCATGTTACTGGTCAGAGAATACACAAATATTGTATCCCTATATAAACATGTATTTGTCACCATTACTGAGTCAAGAATAAACAAAACAAAAAATTCCCTTTTTTTGTTTAGTTTCTCTGACCATAACAAGGCGTGATCACTGCCAGATGGTAGAATAAAAATCCCACCTAAAAATAATCTCTTTGGCAGCATAAAGCAGGCTGTAAGATTAAAAAAAGCCCCATTCTAAAGAAATGAATATACAAAAGAGAAACAGAGCCACTGACATCAATCCGTGACTTCAATAATTGAAATTCTTTCTCCAGCTTGAACTATTTGTCTTACACGCAAAACTCTTGCCAGAAAATTCACTCTGCATATCACCATGAACACACACCCACCATGAAACATGGTAGTGGCTGCATCATGCAAAGCTGAACCTATAATAAATCACTATCTGGCAGGTGAACAAACACTTGTTTAGGAAAGACGGGTGTCACAGATTTGCTTTTATGTATGGGCTTGTTTTTTTTTATGTTTCATTTTAACAACATTACTTTCATAGCAGTATTGACTTGTTGCTCTCAGAGGGTATTAGTCTCTCAGCTAATATTGGATCTTTTAACTGTGCTTTTTTTTTTTTTTTTTTTTTTTTTTTTTTTTTGCATCACATGTAGGTAAAAGTGAACATAGTGGGTGATGTTGTGGACCAGGGCTCCACTGACCTGGGCCCTGACCATTTTGGATTCGCTCCTCACGCTGCCATTTACTCGATGCGTCCCGATGTGAAATGCATCATCCATATACACACCTCAGCTACAGCTGCTGTAAGTACGCCCCGATCATATTTTAATTGAGTTTTTTTTCTTTCACTCTACATAAAAGTCGCTGCTTTACAGCTGAAAAACACGATCAAGTGAAAAGCATCCTCTTGCATGCCTGGTTGGTTCAGGTTCAGAGCCCCTGTAATGTATTTTTACCATCTGTTTTGAAGCCTCGCTGTAAAACGCAGAGCACACTGCAAGCATCGCTATAAAACAGTTTTTATTTGTGCCCAAGAGCAAAAAAAGAAAGAAAGAAAAAAAAGAAACCGTGCTTCTGTTGAAGACGCTGGTGCATCACAGTCTCCCTGTTTTCATCCCACGCTAACAGGTGTCCTCGATGAAATGTGGAATCCTGCCCATTTCCCAGGAGGCTTTGCTGCTGGGAGACGTGAGCTGCTTCGGTTACCATGGCTGCCTGGATAATAAAGAGGAGAAGGTGGAGTTTCAGAAAGCGCTGGGCCCGACTGCCAAGGTACCGCCAAACTGAAGCACCTCATTAAGAGCTTGCTCACATTAACATGAGGCAGGCTTATTATATCAAAATGTGTCACACACAAGGGAGTCTATGAAGTTTTTGTTGAACCGGTTTAGTCATAGCCATACATGCCACGAGGCACGGCTTAATTATTAGACTGTATGCATAGTTTCTAAAAAGATACAGTCTCAAAACGTTTCAGAGATGTTCCATTATAAATTTCTTTTTTTAAAAGCATAGTATATCTGTTGCTGCACATGGCTCTTTATTGTACTGAAAGAGGGCCATAGCAACAAATTTTAATGTTCAAAAATACATAGAAAAAACACATGGAGTCATGGTATAAAACCTACGAGAGTACTTCTAAAATGTAGCAAATATAAATATTGCCAGTAATCTTTGCTGACCTAAACATGTACAGTTTTGCTTTGATGTTTACGAGTTAGAAAAAAAAAAAACATATGCTACACTGTGAACCATTCTGTGTGGGAACTATGCATAACATCTTAGTCGTGCCAAACACATCAGTAGAGATTAAAAGTAATTAAGAGGAGAACACAGCCTATTTTGAACCATGATGAAATACAAAAGTTTGCTCTCATATTGAGATTTATGTCCTTTCACTCCATGAAAGAATACCTATGAGATGCTATTTCATACCCATTTCCTTTAGCCATTTAGTGTTAGTTTATTTCTCTTTGTGTTTTAAGTATTTTTCATGAATTATGGAATGAACTGTTCAGATAACTTCATGCATCTTATTTTTTGAAAACTTTATATGGTTGGTGTTTACCCTTTCAGTGTTTGTAGTTGCTGCCAACGACCTTGCAGATTTTGCTGTCAGTGCGTAAGGCTTCCCACCGTCTGAAGACACGACGTGCATCTGCAAAGCAGTCCATTGAAACTCTGTGCTTTTACTAAAACTTCAAAGCTGAGAAGAGAGCTCAAGTTTTGTTTTCTTTCAGAACAAATAGATTGATTTTAGCCTGGGCAGAATATTGAGCAATTTTGTTCACCAGCTTCAAATTATCAAAGCTTATCCTGTTATTTTTTATTGTGTTTTGTTTGTTTTTTGTTTTTTTAAATTCAGACAGAAAAACAGAAACCAGTATGTTTTGATGTGCTTTTCAGGTGATGCTTCTGAGGAACCACGGGCTGCTCGCCTTGGGAGAAACAGTGGAAGAAGCTTTTCATTACGTGTACCATTCACAGCAAGCCTGTGAAATCCAGGTACACAAATGATGCTCTTCATTGGTTACCCTATGCTGCACCATTCGGCCCATTTCAACCTGAGTGTGTCCCTGTACTCACACTTGCCACCGTCTAAGGTAGCCGAGTTATTGTTAATCATACGTTGATTAATGAGTCAGACGGATGAGATAAAGCCAGCGCCTAAAATAGACGCACAGCAGATGATGTCTGGCATGCAGGATTTCCAAGCAAATCTAAATCAAATATGAAATGGATCAGGCTCTTCATGGGTTGGATTTTTTTTTTTTTTTTTTTTTTTTTTTTTTGTTCTGGTCACAAATTTGCAGTCAGGGCCCCAACACAGTCTAGGAAGTCTGAAAATGTGTCGAATTAGAACTTTGTATTCTCCAGATCTGGATAGGTATAGAAAAAGAAAAGAAGAGGATGGAAAAAATATATATAGCATTTGCAGACTTTATTCCATTTTCTTTTTGTTAAAGAAAATGGAATATTCATCTCTTTGATCTCTTTGTTTCCTACCTACATTTCTTTTGTGTGATCTTATTTCCTGGCTTCTTTTCCTTTTGTCTAGCCTTTCTTGTGTCCTTCCTTTCTCCCCCTGTCATTATGTCCTTTTTGTTAGTACTTTTCTCACTCCTATTTTATTTCTCTGTCCTTCTTATGTCATGTATAACTTCCTTTTGTCTGTTCTTTCTTCTTGATGTTTGTTCTTTTTCTGTTTATTCTTTTTCAATTCTTTCTTACTTTTTACTTGTGCTATAATTTCTTCCCTTCATGTGTTCTTCTGTCCTTTCTTTATATGGAATAATAGTATCTCCGAGTTGCTTTCATGGTGCTGTTTTTGAAATGTGTTTTATTATACACATGAGGGAAATTATAACTTCACACAGTTACAATTTAGCTTGTAACACTCTGCAAACGCAGAGCTAACAAAATGAAGTCCCATATTTGATGTCTTTGTTTAGGTGAATTCTCTGAGGTGTTCGGGCAACGTGGATGACCTTGTCCTGCTGGACAGGGACAAGTTTAAGCCCCGCACCCAGGGAGTGGCTGCCGCCGGAGTCGTCATTGACAATGAGGTCAAGTGGAAGGTGGGCGAGGCAGAGTTCGAGTCCCTCATGAGGATGCTGGACAACCTGGTGAGTGAACCCTCACCTCAGCTTCCCAAAGGAAGCGCCTGATTAGAGAACACAATGAAGAGACTACATGTGTTTGTTAATGTAATATTTTGTGTCAATTAATCATATTGTTATGTGATTGTATCCTCTCATGGAGCGTGTTTGTATTTTTAAGTCGTTAAGTGCAGTGAGCCATTTCCAGGGTGTTCTTTTTTTTTTTTTTTTTTTTTTTTACCTCTAAGGATTTCTGTGGGCTGACTGCAGCCGCTGTCATTGCACCCGCTCTGATAATAAAAAGCATCCAGCTCGCTCTGTAGACAGACGAGATGTCAGGCTCTAAGTCTGAGTGGACTTCTCACTAACAGCTACTACAGCTGTATTAACTCTGTGGAGTCATTACCCGCCCGTCCACTCGATCACAGCTTTTCAGACGGGAAGGAACGCTGTGGGCAGCTAAAAGAACCACAGACCACACGATTGCTTAAGGGAACAGCTGTATTTCAGCTAGTTTATATCTGGCATTTCTTCAAAGGCTTTTAAGGGCTACCGCGCGAAAATACAAGTTCATTAAGCCTAACTGGTGGTCTGACCTTTTAAACCAGGAGGGGAAGTGGGCTAGTTGTGTGGGGAATGAATCATAAGCAATAAGCCATTGCAGAAAGAATAACAAATTAGGTTGAGTGGATTAGTTTCCTGAACTAAGAAAAGAAACTGAGACAGGTCAGAATTTCAGATGGGATTTATGATCTCTGGTTTTTAAAAACTAAATATTAAGAAGTATAAAGAACGACATTGAAACTGTCAACTGCTATCCTTAATTATTATTATGGATAACATACTTGATGGCTTAGACACCCTTTACTGTCCTTATGTTAGTGATTAGTGTGGTTAGTATTAGGAGTCTCTGTGTGTAATTTGTAGACAGAATGTAGATTGTTACTTCAAATGTGTTATTTTCAAAATCCTGGCAACATTTCCAAATCAAACGGGGGCTATGATTGAAATTATTACTATTTCCTTTTTCAGAACAACTTACTCCATTGTTTTACTGTTTCAGTTATATGTACGAAAATTCGCATTTTGTAATGCCCTTCTTAATAATTAATATGAAGATTTCGATTAGTATTACAGCAGGCAAACCTTTTTATAATGGTTTACCAGGTTTTTTCCTGTTTCTTGTGGTATTTTACTGACAACGTCTACAATAAAGAATGCCATATCATGCTCAAAAACTCTTTTGCTATCACGTTTATATTGTAATTTGATATGTATAGTTGGAATTGTTGAACGTTTCTGCTCGGCTGAAAATCATCTGATTCCCAAGTTAGGGTCTTGCTGCATCTCTGCATGAAGAAGATTTGAGGAATTCAGGCTTAAATCCCTTAGATTGTGAATGGAATATACCATCAGATAATCATTCATTTTTTATTCATCTTCAGTTTTTGCATGTTAGTGAGGACGTGCTGGTCAAAACTGTGCTTCAGGCTCCATGGGGTCTTTCTGCATGGAGTTTGTATGTTCTCCCTGTGCATTTGTGGGTTCTCTCCGTGTACTCCAGCTTCCTCCCACAGTCCAAAAACTTGACTGTTAGGTAAATTGGTCTTTCCAAATTCTCCCTAGGTGTGAGTGTGCGTGTGTGCATGGTTGTTTGTCCTGTTTGTTTCTGTGCTGCCCTGCGAGGGATTAGCGACCTGTGCAGGGTGTACCCCGTCTCTCCCCTGGAGTGCAGCTGGAGATAGGCACAAGCGACTCCTGCCCCATACAAGCAACCTCAATCTAAACATTTTAATTAATACTCTGCTTTTGATGTGTTAACAAACTGAAAAAGGTTTGATCTTCTTGTTCACGGACTTGGTAAATCTATAAAAACAGTTTGTTTATGTTTTGGTCTGTTTAAATATTTAAAAGCTAAATGGAAATGGATGTTTTGGGGCCTGTGGATTGTCTGCATTTTAATTTTTTTGAGTGCAGCGCTCATGCCTGGGTAATGTAAATTGTTCCATTTTCACATCACATTTTAGTCATTTGTTGTCCCCTCTACACGCAACCTGATAGGGATACAGAACAGGCTACTCTTATCGGAACCCCATTGTCCGTGAGAAGCCCCGGTCCAAGAACGACGTGGAAATCCCCGCCACGGTGTCGGCGGTGCCGTCGGACGATAGTGACCCAGGTCTGCGCAGCCCCTTTAAGTTCATGGCACAGAAACAGCAGAGGGAGAGAACCAGGTGGCTCACGTCACCTCACAGCTACCTGAAGGTCAACGTTCCTGAACAGTCACCCAGCGGGGATGTCAGCCCCAGGTCCAAAATTATGGTATGCTGATTTTAAAAGCTCCACCTTTCATGAGAAATTCAGTCATTAAGAGTGATGGCCTCTGCTTCTGGCTGCAGAAACAAACTGTGCTTGGTACATTTTCTTTTTATGTAAGCCTGCCCTCTTGTGGTTGGTTTGGAAGAAAGCATGCTTTAGGTTTTGGTTATTACTTGAATTTTGCTAATGAATCTGCATTGGATTACTTTCAGTGGATGAAGTCGTCACAGCCCGGCAACAGCGTGGGGACCCCGATAAAAATTGAGGACCCTAACCAGTTTGTCCCACTTAACACAAATCCTACAGAGGTGTTGGACAAAAGGAACCGGGTCAGTTTTTACTGCACAATAAAATTTCTCTCTCAGTTTCAGGATATCACTTTCAAAATAATAACCAGACATGTTATTTAAACAATTACTGATCAGCAATATCAGATAATTTGACTGCAAAACACAATATGTAGTTATTTTCATTTTTTAGCATAAACAGGAAGCAAAACAACCAGTCAAAAAATGTATAAGCTTTTGTACAGATACTTGGACAAGCAGCTAATTAAAGGAGGGGTGGGCTCTTTATTTTTTATTTTAACATAATATTTCAAATTAAATTATAAAAATAAAGCGAATAAAAACACCTAACTGTGAATTAGTATTTTAACACTAATATAGATATATGTGATATCTATTTACTTTTATAAGAATAACTGATACTTAAAAAAAATCTATAAATTGTTGAAATTTTCCTGTGAGCATTGGAAGTAAAAAAAAATAAATAAAAGAAGCATCTTAACAAACTTTAAAAAATGCAGTACATTTGTTTTTCTTTCACATTCTGATATAATTGCCGTTCTGAACAGTGAACTATTCATATAAAACAGATTAGCTCAAACTAACGCATAATCCATGTGGTCGATTTTCAAACAGAATAATTCATCAGCCTCTAATCCTGATTTTGGCAGACCAGGTTTTTCAGCTAAATCAACAAACTGCCTCATTAGAGTAGCATTGGAAAGAAGACAAACCAAACAATGACTTGAGACTCATAATGGTTCTCTAAGACTTCTCTTTCCCAAATAAAACGAGAAAGAAAAAGAGACATGTTAGTTGACTCTATCTCTAAGCAAAGGGAGGTTTAATTACAGAATCTCATTTCTTGAGTGAATAAATCCTGGAGATCTTTTTACTTTGAACTTCACAAGAAGTAACTAACACAAATTCACTCAGTATGATTGCAACACTTCATATTAACTAGAATGCAGTTTGGTGCCTATAGCACTTGGAAAGTAATTCAAAATATCCTTTGTTTTGGATTATTATATTAACTAGGTATCCTACTTTTGCTCCATAGTTTCTGAGCTGAATAAAACATGAATATCAATCAATATTTTTCGCAACTTTTAAATATTACAAACATTCGTTTGACATAAAACATATTTTTATCCCAAGTATCTAAAAGAATCTTTGTAGAGTTGATGAATCCACTTAGTAAACATTTTATGTTCCTGCTCGCTAACGTTAACCCTTGTTTTTACCGGTGTTGTATTGTTCTAAAATCCTGTCAAAATGTTTGTATATACATATTTTTTTAAATATATGTTTTCTCAGATAAAGGAACAACACAGGGGTGATCAGATGACTCCAGGACCAAAATCTCAATTACTGGCAGGCATTGTAGTGGACACCAAACCAGGACCAGTGAGTATACGCACATGTGATGTTAAGAGTTCAATACCTGTAATTGTAGTTTGCTAGTTTTTGACCTTTCCTTATGCATGTTGAGCATGGCTTTGTGGAAACATGTACCATAGTTCTTTCCAACATAGTTCATTAGAATATAATATTCCGTTCATTTTGCTTAAAGCAGGAAACAAATATTTCGTAGTGAGGGTGATCCATCCACTTATTTTTTTGCTAAAGATAAAATTTTAAATGTTTGAAAGTCTCCATTAATAATATTGAGAAGATAAAAGACCTTGTTATTTTTAGTTAAAGTGTTGTCTGTCTCTCTGAGCCTTATTCATCTGCTATTGACATTAATTTTTCTGGTAAAATGAGTGATTGCTATTATGAGCTATTATCATGAGCCTTCGATGTGAAGGTATGTGCTTAAAGACACCCTTTTTCTTCAAGTCTTTAATTAAAGGCTTAAAGAAACCCTTATCTTAACCCTAACCTTAATCTAAGGTTCTCTCAAGGACAGTAAAGTATTCTGCTCTGATCACATATTCCTTGAAATACAGTTTCTGATGCATGGAAGATTTACTTGGTTTGCATACATGAACAAATGGGGAGTGTTTTTCCAAAATTATTGCTAGTGTCATCTCATTTCATGAATCCAGCGTTGTTTATAGTCGTGTCTCGTAAAATGAATTAATCTCTAAAGTCCTAAAAGTAAAATTGGAATAAGAAATGGATAAACCTCAAAAAAGGCAAAATAACTGAATCTTTGCCTTTTCCTGAGCTCTTAACACAATAGTTGTGCACAGTGACCAGGCAAACTGCTATTAGCATTCTGAGGAAATAACAATGTATTTATTAGCATTTTACCCACTGCTATTTTAACTGGTCCTGCACCATGTTGACCAATAGAAGTTATAATCTATTACATGTACAATTTTATGAAACATAAACCACATCAGATTTCACTGCATTGGATTTTGATGTCCGCTTGGTGAGAAATGTGTGTCTTTTAACAAAATACGTACCAGTGGCACAAATATATATTGTAAATGTTTTTTCCACACTGTCTGTAACACGTTGGCTTAAAACAAAAATAGAGTAGCCTGCCAGGAAAAATCATTAGTTATTCTCTTCATATTCCTCCTTCACGAAACCACTGAAGTCGTCTTTTTCTATGTCGGAAATGAACAGCCTCTCCTACACATCCTCAACCTCACTTTCAATTTTGCTTTCATCTTGAGACAAATTCACTTTTCGCTTGTGCCATCGTCTTTATCACCCCTTTATCAGTCCAGCCTTTTGAAGCACGTTGGTGAAAAGTTGCATACTATCCGCATCACAGCGGTTCACAGTATGTGAAAAAAAAAAGTAGCAGCTTATAAGTCTAGAAATTACGGTAATAAAATTTGACTTCTCTTTCCTCCAGGCTTTTATCATTGAAGATGAGGAACTGACCCGCACTCTTCCTCCCAACCCCTTCAATGATCTCACCGAGAAGGAGCTGGAAGAATATAAGAGCCTGGTAGAAAGAAAGCAGCAAGGCCAAGAAGGTATTATTGTTGTTGTTGTTGTTATTATTATTAATAATAGTACTGTTATTACAGTGACCAAATTGTGTCTAACTTTCCAGTCCTCTCCCATGGCAGAGCAAAAGGGTTTGGATATATAAATATCAGCCGATCCTCAATCACCCAAAATGTAGGAAATCGGGGCTGATCGGTTCACCGCTGCTGTCTCCAATAAAACACAAGTGTCACTGGAGACTGTCACTGTCTCTGAGTGACCCAGCTATAATATATTTCTATCATAAAACTATTTTTATTGGGTTTATGTTATATAACCTTTTTTTTTCCCTCAGGAACTAAATTATGAGTTTTCATTAGCTGTAAGTGCTAACTATTAAAATGAGCAAATGCAAATCTGCATAACAAACTGAATTACTAAATACATTTTTTTTTCATTGATATTATAGTATATTGAGCTGATATTGTAATACATGGGGATGCACCTGTATAAAGCAGTTAGGTTATTAGATTGGTTTCCAGGCAGTTCATTAGTCCATCCCAGAGTTGGATCATTTCTGCCTGAGGAAATGTTAAGGCAAGATGAGCAGAACCTTGAAGTTTCCTGCAAACAAGCGTTGGGACACACAGCTGTCAGCCTGTGCCCTGCGCTGTTCAGTCAGCTCACAGGACGATGAGGGATGAGCAGCAAAGACTTCAATCTTGTCAAACCCTTCATGTCTCGGTTGTTACTGCAGGCAGGAATGAAATGTGCGTGCAGGAGAAGAATGTGTTTACGACTGTGCAGCAGAGTGTCACCTTTATTTTCCTTAATAACGTGTCATTTCTGAAACATGTCAACTTTAGCAGATCTATGAAGCTTGTTTAATAAGCTTCTTGTGTCATTTTGGTTTGTGTGTTGTGACGCTAACGGCATCTGAGCAAGTATCAGACAAAGGAAAGGATGACGCCTTGGATAGTTAACCGCCTTTTTATAATTTCATGTCTTTTGTAGAGGATGAAGATGCAACTGATGCTGATGAGATGACCACCTTTGATGGGTCTACTATCTCCCTGTCACTTTCTCCGATAATGACACCAGCGAAGCAAGGTAACCGGAAAATCAGCTGTGTTACAAAATTATTCATACTTCTTGGACATTTTCACACTTCAACATACACATTGAAAGTAGAAGTTTTGAAGTAAAATGGAAAAGTCCTAATAAGTGCAAATCAGAATCATCCACCGCTTACTCTGATCCCACCATATAAAATATGTAATCTATCTATCTATCTATCTATCTATCTATCTATCTATCTATCTATCTATCTATCTATCTATCTATCTATCTATCTATCTATCTATCTATCTATCTATCTATCTATCTATCTATCTATCTATCTATCTATCTATCTACCTATCTATCTATCTATCTATCTATCTATCTATCTATCTATCTATCTATCTATCTATCTATCTATCTAATCTATTTTTACTTTAAAATGTGATAATATCCAAGGAGTAGGAATCCTTTGGTATCTAACAGTATAACAAATTGATGGTTTAGCCTGAGATTAAATGTCTCTTCTGAAGGCGCTTTCTGCAGCTCGTCTCTGACTCAGTCTTATGTGTCGACAGATTCAATACCCAACGGTAAGGACCACTTGTCTGAGCTGGAGGAGGATCTGAGCATCGAGGTATCCAAGCTGAGCGTGAGCACTTCAGAAACTGTGGAAATCTCCATAACAACGAGGGAGAAGACGGGGGAGGCCCAGACCCCAGAGAGCCAGACCAAGTCCCCCAAGAAAAAGAAAAACAAGTTCCGCACTCCCTCATTCCTAAAAAAGAGTAAGAAAAAGAAGGAGGAAAAGGGAAAGACGGACGCTTGAGTTTTTACATGAGGGGGAAAAGCATGAAATGAAAGCCTTATTTTTGTTGCGTTGAAGGGAAGTGAAATAAGAGAAACGCTCTGATAGGAGAGCCTTCTGTATGTTTCCCCTTATTCACAGCAATCTTTCCAAGTTCTTTCAATATATATTTTTTTTAATTTGTGACTGTCCACTGAGCTTCAAATGGATAAATCAGATCAAGAGTGAATGCAAAACGGCATTCCTGTACTTCTTAGCCATATTGATAATGGGCTGTCATCTGCATCGTAAAGTAGTTCATACAATGAAACATCAAGGTGGAATCCTTAAACGGTTGTGTTTTTCTTATTATTGCACATGTTGGTGAATGTATTCGACGATGTAGGATTTTCTAAAACACGTTTAGTTAACAGTAATAGAAGTAGTTTTAGGAGTGGCTGAAAGTTTAAAGTTGTAACGATGGTTAGCCTTATAAACAGTATGATTTGTATTTGAGCTTTGAATCTAATCATAGTTATATTTACATGTAATAATATATGTGGGTTTATATAACATCTATAACAGTATAGTGTTTGGTAGTAAATGATTTGATAGCCTTTATTTACTCACACACTAAAACATGCTGTGATGAATGGGACGGTATCAATCCATGTCGTTTCCTACACGTGTTCACATGTTTGCTGCTTTTATGGTATTTGTGATGAGGAATCGAACTGTGACTAATAGAGAAAGCTGATTAAGCGACTGTTTATGAATTTGACTTTTACTAATATCTACTTTTATTATTATTATTATTATTATGAGATGGCAATTATGTAAGTGCCAAGTGTGAATTGCAGCAAGTGGATTTGAGGACTTGGTTTTGTTTGTTAAACTTGTCAATGAAGGTATCGGGCTATAAAGCTTTTCTTCTTGCTCGCTGTTGGGAGTTTTCCATGAAGTACAATGGAGGATTGTATATTTTTAACCCAGTCAATAATGTGAATGATTAGTTTGAACCCAAAGGGAGTGAACTTTTTTGTAAATAGTTTTGTTTTCGTGCAGTTCTTTTGTTATGCTAAGCCAAATGGAAATGACTCTTTAAAAACGTGACAGAACAATCTAATATCAATATTTTAACACTCCCTGTATCACAATGTAGTTTTACTTACTTTGATTAAGCTCCATATTTTTTGTGTGTTTACATTTGTATTGCTAGTGTGTGCTTGTGTTTCCCCTTTTGTTTACGTTGCTCTTTGTATCGCCTTATTTCAGTGTTGGCCTTTTTAATACTGCCTTCTAGCTGAATAAAAATATTTCTTCCGTAAGTTGTTCTCACGTCTTACCATTTTCTAAGATTTGCAACTCGTTTAGATCCAAAATCCACTAACATGTAGAAATGAAAAAGATTTCATCAGATTGTTTTTGGGCCAGACAAAATCACACTTCATTGAAAATAAAGCTTTTTTCAACAGTCCCCCCTTCTTAAAATGCACTAAACTCTCGCCCCACCCATCAGAAAAGAACGCATTCACTCCGTTTGGTGATAATTACCCACGTGAAGCTGCATAATCAGCCTTCAGCCATGATATGAATGAGCGTTGTCATGGTAAAAGCCTGAGTGTGGGGGCTGTGAAGACAAAAGAGGGGATTTGGTGTCTCTAACAGGTGTTCATGGTGGGGGAAGTGACGAGATCTGCACCTTCACGACCCCCTTGAACCACACATACACACACACACACACCCATACACCTCCATAAAACACATGGAGAGGAAGATTAGTATTTTTTCCTGTTGATTAAGGCGAAAGCGCCTTTCGGTTTATTAGATTTTTTACCATTTTTGTACTTGACCACCGTCAGTCTCAATGAGTATGTGGATAACTAAGCTCAGTTTCGTCTCTGCCCTGGCTGCGGCAGGCTGCAGAGGGTAAAGAGCAGGTGACAAATGTCTGACCTGTGGCAGCGTTGAGCTCTGACCTGTGGACAAAGGGTCTCTATTGTCGAGAAACAACTATAGAATCAACAGACCACCAGTATGCTCAAACATAGGTTGAACCTTTCACATTGTTTCACATTGAACTACAAACTTTAATGTATTTCATTGGGATATTATTTGATGGACCAACACACAGAGAATTATACTTTTAAAAACTTATTTAAGCATTTGTAATTAATTAATAAAGCTGTTTTATGAAGGTACTGAGATTTGAAAGAGAAAATTAAAGCATCACTGAAACCAAGAACTAAAGTTCCCAAATGTTGAGCACCTCATAATGCCGGGTTCAATCAATAATCCAGAAATCATAAAGCGCATAGCATAGCTGGAAACTTACCAATCATTAATGATCATTAAGGAAAGAAGCAGCCAACGTGACGACTCTGGAAGAGCAGCAGAGATCCATAAGATAGGATGATCTATTAAAAGAGAGCCACAATGCGTCATTTGTAGTTTTCCACAAGTTGAATAGTAAACATGTTGAAGATGATAGATCAACTCAAGGTCTGACTTTTTGGGCCAACATGCAAAATACCTTTCCCTCAACACTCTACGCCTCAGTAAGGACAAGGAAACTGTTCACAACTGAAGTGAGGATGGCAATCCTAGAAGAAAACCTTTTGTATATAAATATATATTCTCAAAGCATCCTAAACTCCTGTAATGACGGCAAGAACATAGCAAAGTTATGAAAGTGTATTTAATATCTCAATGAGCACGACTCATCCTTTGTCCCATTCTGTGTAGGGACGACAATCATTAAAAGCTATAGGATGAGTCACAGTGGAATGGGTTAAAACTTAGTTATGTTTTTCTGAGACAAGGTAGAGGATAGATAGATAGATAGATAGATAGATAGATAGATAGATAGATAGATAGATAGATAGATAGATAGATAGATAGATAGATAGATAGATAGATAGATAGATAGATAGATAGATAGATAGATAGATAGATAGATAGATAGATAGATAGATAGATAGATAGATAGATAGATAGATAGATAGATAGATAGATAGACAGATAGATAGATAGATAGATAGATAGATAGATAGATAGATAGATAGATAGATAGATAGATAGATAGATAGATAGATAGATAGATAGATAGATAGATAGATAGATAGATAGATAGATAGATAGATAGATAGATAGATAGATAGACAGACAGACAGACAGACAGACAGACAGACAGACAGACAGACAGACAGACAGACAGACAGACAGACAGACAGACAGACAGACAGACAGACAGACAGACAGACAGACAGAGAGGTAGGTAGGTAGGTAGGTAGGTAGGTAGGTAGGTAGGTAGGTAGGTAGGTAGGTAGGTAGGTAGGTAGGTAGGTAGGTAGGTAGGTAGGTAGGTGATGTGTCTTCAGTTTAAAAAATAAGCAGCACTGTGTCTTTGCCTCTTCTATGATGACAGCCGAGCCACTGGTGTAATCCTAAGGCTTTTCAGATTACTCCAGTTGGGGTCACATTCTACACCAACCTACAGCGGGTCAGCTTTCCACTCCCTGCTATCACTCAGCCAGTTGGCACACAAGCCTCACAGCACAGATGAAGCTTTTTCTGGTGAAACGCTGTTAGGTTCCCTCCCCCACTGATCTCTTGGTGCAAATCTGTCCTTTTGAGCTCACTGGCGAGAGAGCTGTAGGAGCAGAGGGTGACGTCTGAGTTACACACATCAGAGCTGCTGCAGCAGTGAAAACTCTGTGAAGTGGAGTTTTTAAACGTGCACACCGGCACAAATGCAAATTGCCATCTTTGCCTTTATTGACCACATTATGAGGTATCAGGGCTCCAGGCCTCACCAGGCGGCTGATATAAGCTCCATGGGAGGGTGAACTCTCTTTCACTCGGGCGTCCATTACAGGCCTGGCCACATCTGCAGCAGGCGAGCCATCTGCACCTATTGTCTCAGAGCCACAACACGGTCGTGCACGCATGGCTGGCCTCGTAAAGGCAGCCAGTCCCTTTCCCCTCTGCTCTCTGCCATCTATCGTAGCGAGAGGGAACATGACTTCTTAATCTCACAAAAGAAACAAACCGCAAGCAGACATCAAACTGAAAAGAGCTTTCATTTCAAGGTTAGCTTTATTAAACAGGAGATAACAGTAAACATCAGTGAGGTCATTGTCACTATCAGACACAGGGAGATGATGGAAAGGATGGGTTCTGCTCATTGATATATTGAATATACTTTCACAACTTTGCAATGTTTTTTTCCATCACAATTGTAACTTGAAGGGTTTTGAGAACATCAAGTAAAGCAAAAAATATTAGCAAAGGGTACATTTTTTAAAAATGTGAAAATAGTGAAAAAGCTTAGTGTACTGTGTCACTCACTTCAGAAAGTGGAACTCATCTAGTATTTATATTAAGCATATTGTTCCAGGTTTCAAATTTATAGATAATGAAAACCCTAAATTTAGTGTCTCAGAAATTTTTACATAACACAAAGCCAATTTTAAAAAAACATTTTCAATATACAAATGTTACATAATCGCCATAATACCTTTTGACTACAAAGATGTCAAGGAGGCAGTCACATATATCATCCACAATGAGAGTAAGATACAAAACTTCATTGCTAATGAAGCAAGATGTTCACAGAGTGCGGTATTCAAGCATATCAATAGGAAGTTGAGTGTAAGGAAAATGTCTGATAGGGAAATGTGCAACCGGGAGAACCATGTGACAATTGTCCAGCAAAATCCATACCAAAATTCTTAGAAGCCTAATAAGGACTGAGATTGGGACCAGTCTGTATAGATGAATCCACATATGGGATACAAATGTCACAGAGTTCATTTCAAGTTAATCCACTGTGTTTTATGAAAGCCACAGTCATAGCCATCAGTGAGGAAATGCTACAGCCCTTCATCCTTCATTCTGCTGATTAATTAATGGACATACTGATTTCATTTTCTAGCTGGTGTCTCCCATACTGCCAGTACCAAAGGTACCAAAAGCTAGCTCAGTGTTCCAGTTCTTGATTGGCCAGCATTATCAAAGTCTTCTAACCTAACCCACATAGAAGTTCTATGGTATGCTGTCAAGATTCAAGTTTTCTCAGCCTTGTAAAGAGTAATAATCTGCTCTGAATGCATAAAAGGATTCTGGTTTGAATCTGAGAAAGCAGTCATTTGATAATTAGACAAGGAGAGCATCTAGGAGTAAAAACAAAACAAAAAAAATCTAGCTGGCTGTTATGGGTGACATAGTTGTGTGGATGATTTGACAGTACTGTATTTCATATTGTTATGAAGAATACATAAAAAACTACATCACTGTATAGTGTTTAAATTTTGGGGGATTTTTAGCAAACAGCTAACAAGCCACTATTTAAAAATGGTGATGTCACAAACTTAGCCCCGAGTATGATAAGAATAACACCAGCAAGTTTCAAGTGCTGTCCCAAGACCATGCAAGGTGTAAGGCTGAATTTCATTTGGATGGTACACTTCTGTCTGTGCCCTTTACAAATAGACTGTGTTTGTTGTGTCTCTGAAGTCAAAAATCACACCAACGGATTGTGTTCCATTTGCAAGTTGGAAAAATCCCTGAGACTTGCAATTAGTTGTGGCGATTAGCAATCATCAATAGGTATGTATTTCTCTTCATTTTATGAAATTAAATACTTAAGGGATTGAACTGCACTATTTCCCACTGCTTTAATGAGATAGCAATCATCAGAAGAGATGATAAATAATTTATACCTGCAGCTTTTACCACATCTTCCACAGTAGCCATATTGGATTCAATGTCAGTGGTGTTCCTGGAACTCCAACTCCACCAGTCAGAACTCCAACTTTAAGGGACCCTTCTTGTTTTATTCTGACTAGAAATTTGGAAAATCCAACTCCAAGACACAAAGAGAACCCCAGTATTGGAGGTTGGTTCTATGTTTAGCAAGTCCTAAAGAAAAAGACTAATACTTCTTTATTTACTTATAAACAGTTCTAGAAAGCTTGTGGCAAAAACAGATTTCTTTTCAATTCTGTTTATGCCACGGCTTATGCTTATAAATGACTTTTGCTAAAATATCTCTAGAAATAGAATGTTGTTTTTTTTTTTGTAACTGTGTATAAATTGTGAGTAACTGATGCACTTGCAAACCTGTCCTAGCTGAAATCAAGTGATCCTGCAGTTCTCAGCTGGACGAAGCAATCACAGTGTTCACTAACGCCAGATGTGGTTACAGGCACTTTGCTTTTGATGGATGTCGGAGACTGCTCTTCACAAACGTGCACAGCAAAGTCAACAAAATGTTTGCTTTCTTTTTTGCCTTTGCATAGGTAAAGGTCAAAAAGAAACTTTTGAACCTTTGGAAATATATTTGTTTGAACTTTCTTCAGGAAGTTGTTGCTTAGGCACAAATTGGTCTTCCAAACAAAAAAATGACTGAATATATCACAAAAGTACTCAATATTTTTGAAATGGCTATCACAAAACCCTGACCACTTATGGAGAATTTGTGGATAGAGGCGATAAAGTTGTGTGTGCCTGTAAACGTCACTCAGTTACACCGGTTCTGTCAAAACTCAAGCAAACTATAGAGAGAAGCTTGCAGAAGGACAGCAATAATAGTTAAGCCAAATTATGCAGTTTAAGGAAATTAGAACAGCAACAACAACAAACAAGAACATTGTTTCAGGAGTTTGAAGACAGAAAACGTTTTGTTTATCATTCTAGTGTTTATCTACTAGAAACAAACAGACCAAAAATAGCAAAGGTTTTGTCTGGATTAATGTCAGATAAATGGCTATGGATTTTTTCCCCACAAGGTATTTGAATATTGACTGTCATGGCTGCAGATGACATTCAAGTTGAACTCATACTGTGGCACTAAATTACTTAGAAATCAGTGTGCACAAAAAATAAATAAATAAAATAATTTTAAAAAATGATTTTTTTTTGATGTAGTAAAGTGGCTTTTCTGCAAGCTGAAGCAGTCTTTTTATAGTTGCATTTTGTCGTTCTCCTGCAGTATTGATAATGAGGATTTATTATGGAACAGTTGACAATGAATGCAATGTGCATGCGTTAGTGGGAGGGATTATCCACCAAGTAGGGCAAGTGGCTAAGGCTAAGGACTGCAATTCCATCCAGCCTGGTTCATTTCAGTTATCCGCTCTGAGCACACACACGCTCACGCACGCACACGGGACAAGGGGAGCACATTTCTGCGCAAGCTCTTCCCCACAATAGCAATAATAATAAAAAAAAGCCTTCAGTGAAAGGAGGGGGAAATAAAAGGGGGTAAAATGGTAAAGTACATTCGACAGCATAGCAGCGAGCTGAGAAGCGAAGAGGTCCTGTCGGAGCCTGACGCGTCCAAGGAGCAGCGGGGGAGATTCGGAGAGATGTCCGGCTGCGCTCTCAGCGACGCTTTCTACTCCGAATGTTCCGCAATGGACCAGATCGGGACTTTCATGCGGAACGTGCAAGTGCTGCTGGAGGCGGCCAGCTACATCGAAAGCGCCGAGAAGAGCAACGGAAGTAAGTAAACAAACGGGACATTTAATGCGCCGCGCAGACAACAATAGAGAGCGAGGGCGACAAAAGACGCGCAGCGGACAGATGCACTGCCGGCCCGAGCGGCGGCTGCGACGTTTCACCTGCTGCTTTCCTGTTAAACCTGAGCTCTTTCGAGACCCACACGCTGAAAACGGCGCTCATTTGCAGATGAGTTGGGAAATGCATTGAAGTAGAGAACTGGGGGAACAATCGGCTCATCGGAAGCAGTGTCTTGCAGCCGCCTCTCGCTGCTGTTCTGAGATGATTTTGCCACTACTAGATTAGATCTGTTTTTTTAAATTGCGTGCACGATTTTAATAAGCCATCCTTATGTGCACTTGAGTCCACATTATTATAGCCTATTTGCGGCTTCCCAATTCTACGCTGGGCGTTTATTTTTCATTTAACAGAATCTGTTCCAGGGTTTTTGTCCTTTAAGTTTTACACATTCACTGGGAACACGTCACGTTCACTGGCCTTCCATCGTAACCCAGACTGTGATTTGGATTTTATTTCCTCTCGTCTTTCCAAATGATCAGCCCTGCTGCCCTGCTTCTCCGAAAGCTGCTGCTTCCTTGTATGTGTTGTTCACATGGTCCACACATGGAACAAATTGCGAAGTTTCTATTGGTCGGAAGCCACGTCCCCATCGCCTTGTCCACGGCAGCCAACCAATCGGAGGCAGGTTTTTATTTCTGACGCCTAACGTTACCGAGAATAGTGGTTCATGGGAACTGTAGGAAACAGGATGCTAAACCAACACAGATTCTACTGTTAAAGGGGAGTAGAATGAAAGACAAAACATGAAGAGCTTTTCCCATTTATTCTGACCTTTTGTAAATTGATACATATACCCTCAACGGCCACTTTATTAGGTACACCTTTGCTGGTGTTGTTTCAATTTTTTTTCATCATATTTTGGTCCATAGTGACATGATAGCATTTCAGCCACCACCTCCAAAATGTGCCCTGCTGGTTTGAGATTTGGTGATGAGATAATTATATTTGTAAAAAAAAAAAGATTGTATGACATTTGTTAAATGATGTATTCTCCTGTTGTAAAGACGTCTAAAGGACGTCTGTGATGTTTAAATGATGTTCGCTTGAAATCGAAGGGTCAAGAGCACCAAGAAAGCATAGCTGCTGTCAACACCAGCCTGAAATCTAGATACAAGTCAGGATGGAGCCATTATTTTTTTATGTTTATGCCAAATCTTGATCTTGAGTGAGGCTGTGCAAACTGTCGCTTCAGTTTCCTGTTCGTAGCTGAGAGCAGGTCTTCTAACAGACTCATGCGAAGAACCAATACGATTATCATTATCAAAATGCAACCAATATAGCAGCTCTATGTAGCTGCTTGAAGGTCTCCCACACTGAATTGTTAAGAAGAGACGTTTGCAGATATAGCTGACCGTCAACCATGGAAAGGAGGCTTTTTGTTTGATAACTTTCACTCTCCGCTTGACTGTGAGACAGTGCAGAAATTTTATTAAAACAACATAACATCTGTCATATTTCAGAACTTTAAACATAAATTATGCATTATGTTGCTTGGTAATTTTCTTATAGCTGTAATTATATTTGCAACATTAGATTTATCATCAATAAACATACATATTTGGTTGACCTGTGAAAGAAATGTCTAGGGCAATGCTTAGCAGTTGTAGTTGGAAGTTACTGAAATTTAGCTTAGACTCATAAAATCCTTGGTCAGTTCTGGCAACAGAGCATTTCAAGATTTTAGTTTTTCTTTTTTCTTTATTTATTTATTGCATGGACCGTTTTACAACTCGGTATCCAAACTTCAGATCATATTTGGTCACTTTTATCAAGTAAATTCAGCCTTCTTTGTAGTTGTGACAGATTCAATTAAATAAAAATATTAATTCTCTTTCTCCATTTTTTTCCACTTATCAGAATGTGAGCATGGTTATGCTTCAGCATACCCTGAAGCACAGATTGCACATCAACAAAAACATCGCAAATTCAAGAACAGGAAAGTGGACAACATGCACAACAGGTAAGTCAATACTATTGTCTTGTTGCAAGATCCCCAATACTCATTATGTCATATTATCTTTGTTAATGACTGACTTACGGCAATCAACTTCAGTATGTTGGGTTTGGTGTTTGCACACAGTATGCTATGCTGCTGTGGATCTGGTTTCTCTATCAATTAAATAATTGACAGTAAATGTTTTAATGCTTTCAACAGATCAGCACACAATGAGCTGGAAAAGAATAGGTGAGTGAAGCAAGGTCCTTTCAATGCTTCTTTTAACTTTAGAGACAATGCCACTACAAGCAGTTCCAAATCTTAACACTTGTGCATGATAGTGAGTATGAAACTGGAGAAAAATGAGGGATACATCAAAAATAATAATAGACTTTTTTATCTGCAAGTTTCATAATGGAGCTCTTGGTACACAAGCCCACAACTTCCCTTCCTTTAGCCACATTTGGATATCTTGGGTAAATGCTAAATACATCAGCCATATAATTTTAAAATAAGGTGCTGCAGGACTGAAAATTAACTTATCATCACAGCACCTTAAGGGAGCTTTTATAACAAACAGCTTTTGTCATTTCCGTTCTGGATATTGGCGTAGATTTTTGCAAGGCAAAATAGAGCATGGCCACAGAGTAGCAACACTGTTCCTCGAGGACATGCACTCATTTCCCCAGTCAGCAAATGGGAAGCGTCCGTTTCCAGACAACAGGGTTCCTTCCTGAAAGATTTCCAGCTGCGAAAGCTGACTGCCGTTTGCTTTTGTTTCCCCGTGACGTGCTTTCTGCTTTAAACGGGGAGCCAAGGAACGCCAATCAACCTTTTATTCTAAATTCAAATCATTAGCCATATGCACGTGTAAGACGTGTAACACATGCATATGGCTTGTATATAAGGGAGACACCCTAAAGGAAGATTCAGAAGAGATTACTCTTAATTTACAAAATGGAGGCCAATGCAGATATGACATCATAATTTGACCTACATTTTACTCCATTATATACAGGCATACTGAGAGTCCTTTTGCCAGTTATTGTACTCACTCAGACTGCAGAGGAGTCTCTGGGTGGCAGAATAACAGATGACTTCAGCAACTTTGAGATCTCGACCCACATTTATCCCTACATTTGAAACACGATTAATGACGTTATAAAATAGCAATTTTTCAAAGCCGTTTTTTTTTTTTTTTTAACGGTTTGTGTTCAGTGTGGGGAATGTAATGTACTCATGTTCAGTCCCTGCAGAGAAATTACCTGAACGATGTCTCCTCCCACAGGCGAGCACATCTCCGCCTGTGTTTGGAGAGGTTGAAGTCACTCATCCCTCTGGGACCAGACTGCAGCCGGCACACCACACTGGGACTGCTCAACAAGGCCAAAGCACACATCAAGGTGTGGTTGTGTGAGCGCTGTGGGAGAGGGGACTGCTGAAGGCTTCCCCTTTTTTTGGCTTTTAGAAATACTTCTCATGAAGGCAGCTTTGTTTTCAGTCAGGTTTCACCACAAAGTAGCAGCTGGGTTATATAGGTTTAGGGAAAAACAGTGAAAACATGTCGTTTCAGGTTATGAAACTCATTGTAATGTCAGACAAATACAGCTGGAGTAAAGCATTTTGTAAATCAAACTAACTAACGCCCTTGTGAACATATAAATGCCCCTCAAAGTTTAATGATGTATTGTAATACATGCAATGTAATGCGTTGGCTGTGGCTAACCACGTTTTTAGGCAGCTGAGTTGTATTTCACATGCCACGCCCAGGCCTGATTACTGCCAGACTTTACATGGAGTAAACATGAAGCCTAACAGGCTTAAAAAGCCAAAACCCATTAACAATCTAAATAAATAAAATAAAAAATAAAAATAAAAAAAACCCTGATGACAATCTGGCATAAAACAAAGAGAGAGAACACAGATCATATCTAAAGCACTATGAGTCTCCTTTACCTCAGCTAATGTCAGTGTTCAGGATGAAACAAAATGGAAGAGAGGAGGAAACCTGAGGAAAATAGCATCATTGGGAAAGGCATAGTTTGAAAACAGCTTCTGACCTAAAAGAACCTTTTTAATATTTGCCAAAAAACATCTTGATTGTCCTCAAAATCCATGGTATGTTTGTAGCTGTACCACATTCAAACAATGGATGGTCCTTGACATGTTTAAAGCTTGGGATATTGTTTTGTAATTTATATTGCTTTAAACTTTTCTACAGCTTTCTTACTGACCCTAACTTGATTTTCATGATGCAGTCTGTCCACTCATATTTTCTGACACACAGATTGAGTCTATTTACTAACTGGGTGACTTTTAATGCAACTTATTTTGACGCCATCGCGTGAAACATTTCCAATCTAACTAATTTGATTTTTGTAGCATTGACCTCTGGTATTAACACAGGTTATCTTAGCAGACCACAGTGTCTAGGCAACACAAGACAGAGGAGTTAAATAAAAAAAATAAAAAAAATTAAGCTTAAAAGAATCCGCCATTTAACACAGCATAAATAAGTCAAATCATTTTTGAAGTGGAGTAGAGGTTAAAAACTATCCTGGCAACAGCTGACAAAAGTTTCTCACCTAGACGTGCAATAAGTGAGAAAGCTGCGAGGTTTGCCGTTGACTTTGAATTTGTACAATTAAATTCCAGAAACTGAGGCTTTCTAAAACTTAGTGTAGTTTTATTTTTAGAACGTGAGGTTGAGTATTTAAAGGGTGGAGCAGGTGCAGCAGGCACAGGGCCATAAAGCCTCCGGGCATAAAAACAAAGCGAACCAAAATCAACAGCTGTTTTGCAGAGAGCAGTGATAAAAGCTCTTCTTGCTTCAAAGAAGGCAATAACATGGAACGCTCTCTATTAGCTTTAGATGTTTGACACGTCTTTAACTTTAAATGAGCCTTTATTTAAACAGTAATATTGGTCTCTGCTGTTTTCTTTTTTCCCTGTGAATAGAAAACAGCTTGATCACTTCCACATTTTGTCATGTTGAATTTCTAAACTTCAACATGGGTCTAGTGTGTTACAGACAAACACAAAATAGAGCATATTGGTTGAAACATAAATCAAATGTGCCTCTCAAAGGTTTTTACAAAAAAAATATATAAATATCTAAAATGTAAAAAATTATATATACATTTATTAATTTGTCAATGAATAAAAAAAACCAGGTATGTCATGAAATTTTGTTTAAGTCACCATAAGCCATTACAAGACAGTTCAATTGAACAACTGATCCAGAAGTGATGTACACAAATTACAAGCACTTTCTTTACATTTCTTCAACTACAAGAGCTCTTGAATTAGAAATGAACGTTCCTTTTTTTTTTTTTTCTCTGAAGAAACTTGAAGAGGTAGACCGAAGGAGTCAGCACCAACTGGAGACCTTAGAAAGGGAGCAGCGGCACCTACAGAGGCAGCTGGCTCTGCTGCAGCCTCATGGAGAAAGAGAGAGGGTCCGCACAGACAGCCTTGGCTCCCGCATGGACTCGGACCGCTCAGAGTCTGACAGAGGTCAGTGTCGCAATAAAACCCTTTTCTTCCTTTCTTTCTTTTTTCCAATGGTTGATTACTTATTGATTGTGATTTTTTTTTTTCTGGATGCAGAGGAAATTGAAGTGGACGTGGAAAGCACTGAGTTCTCCCATGGAGAAATGGACAGTGTTAGCACCAGTGGTGCAAGCGACCTGGACGACCACAGCAGCCGGCAGAGCTTAGCCAGTGACGAGGGTTACTCCACCTGCAGTCTGAAACTTGCCTTCAACGCTTAAACAACCAGCCTATACCTACACTGAAGCTGCAATATTTTTATGGCTTTCTCCCTTCAAAGTACCAGCCTAGAGCTCCGTTCTCCCTCGATCTTCTACAAACAAACCAGCCTCCACACATAAGAAAATCAAATATAACTCTCCCCCAGAACCAGCCTTAAGTTCAGTACACTCCCCTTCAGAAAAGCAGCAGCCTTCTCTCTATCACATTATAACAATAATACAACTTTGATAATGTACAACCGTTATCAAAACATCGTTCCCTTTACCTTTTGTAAGTTCAAGTGAACTATACTCGTTTTATAAGTCGATCTTGAGGAGGACCTGTTATTTAACCAGTGTCAAACACTGAAGGAAGAACTCTGCTTTAAACAAGCTGATCTTTAAATAAAACTAAAAAAAAACAACAACCAGCAAATCCCATTTTCACTCACACACACACACACACACACACACACACACACACACACACACACAATCAGTGAGGAGCTCACCATTGGAAACATCTGCGCCACATGCCTTGTAAAAACGAAAAAAAAAAAAAGCCCTTTTTTTCTCCACAGGATAACACGTCCAGACAGCACTTCTTGTTAACGTACAAGCCGGCAAGGGCTAAAATCCAGCTTGCGTTCTAAAATAAGGTCCACAAGTCTGTTACTCATGCTTTAGGATCCACAAATCAATCCTTGATTTCATGTGGCATCCCTCTTCTTCAACAAGACAGTCCAATCAAGACAGGCGGCGTGTCGTCCACCTGTTACTCCTAATATATTTTGCATGATTCTATTTATTTTTGATATATTTAATTGTACTTTAGTTGTGCTTGAATGGCAAACCTTTCATCACTGTTTCTAAATGTCTGCCAAACTGACTTAGTAGGAACCCCCACGAGAAGCATTTGCTGTGCTGAGTTTAACCCATTGCTCAGTGTTTAGTTCAATGCTTTCACACTGTGTGCAAATTCAATTTTAGTCGGTAATAAGCTAACCTAGCACTTGCCCAAGCACAAAGCTCAAGCAATAATGTCTAGTTTGATCATGTGAGTAATGTTGGCTGGGTTTGATATTTTTTTTTTCCCCCATCCATCCAATTCCAAATATGAGGATATACACTTGCTTTTGGTAGTAGAATCAGCGACTAATAATCAGCAGTAAAATGATTGTAATTGACTTGAAACGCTATGGTGCATGTGTCTTGAATGTAGCCTTTCTAATATTGTAATGTATTTTGAATTGACAAGTCTGATATTAATAATGATGTTGGTAGCATGAACAGCAAGTGACAGAATATCGGTTTTGGTTTATACTTCAGTGTTTAATACTGTATCTTTTTTTTTTTTTGTACTGTAGCCGAGAAGGGATAAGTTGAATTTCTTGACATTTGAAGACTTTCCACTGAAATTCAGAATATATTTAATACAAAACTGCACAGCTGATTTGTTTCATCAATTGAAACCAAAAATAGATATTTCAATATAAACATTTATCTGCGTTCTTCTGAACAAAGTCCTAAGTAAATCACCACCAATTTGTGTCTTAACGTGGGGATTGTCCGACGCCTTGTCGTTGGAGATCGGTCCCCGACCCAGCGTGTTTGGGGAAACTGCAAAAAAATAAATGAAATGCACTATTTAAAGAAAATGTCAATTATGTCGAGGCACAATGTTTTTCTTATGCTTACTAAGCCATCCAAGGTGACTTTTGTGCAAAATACATGCTGCTGGTCCCCTGCTAACAATTTGTTACAACTCCTGGAAACTATTCCTAGAATCTTAATTAAACCTTTACAAAAACATGCTTATGTTGTGTTTTTTAAGCTTCCAGTAAGGGTTTATGTACATTACATCACAAATGATGCAATTAAAAAGTCAGTAAAAATTTAAAATCATCTTTTCATTAGTCACATATTTCAAGCATTTATTTGTTAATTTTGATGAAGACAGTTAATGAAAGCCCAATATTCTGTTTCTCGGAAAATAAAGATTAAGACTAATTTAAACAAAGGTTTCTTTTAAGTGCAGAATTTCTATTACCTACATAAACACAGACAAGCCTGCCGACTTGACAGTTGTCCAATAGATCCGACTATTTTAATGATCTTCTAAGTTACTATGATGTACCTTTGCCAGCAATTTTAAATTATGCTGTTTTACTGCTCAACTGAATTCAGGCTTTTGTTTTTGTTGGGCATCTCCAAAAGGCTTCATGTTTTGCGTTGTACTGTTCACAAGTGTGAAAGTCTCTGCTGCCCTCTGCAGGTTCAACAGTCACTGTACTACAATGAGGGAAAAAAAAAGACCTCAAAACAAAGCAAAATTGAGAACATAACCTTTATTTTACGCTTTTATATATATGTACAGAAATTAAAATGTCAAGTTGTCATTCCAAATTCTCAACATAATTAATAATCAGATATTATTGTTATTGATGAGAATTGAACAATCCAGCATCAAATGTACACTCCAAATCAACACATCTTAGAGATTTTGCCTCAAAAATAAGTACAAATAGCAGTTTCCACGGTTTTTTCCATGACATACGTTCTTACGCAACAGGAGACTTTGTTCCAGTGGTGGAAAAATCCCTCATGTGAATCTTTTCGTTGAGTTTATGTAATATACAAGAAAACTACAGCAATACTTTAAACACCGGTGTCCAACCAGTTCCTTTAAAAGCTTTCATTATACGAGGGACTTTAATCATGTAGAAACACAACAAAAAGCACCGATACAACTAGTATACAGTGGATTATTATGTACAGAGTGTGCGAGGTCATTGTGGCATCAGATGTCTGACATTGTATTTGGATGTGTCATTATACTGGGTCATAGGTTTATCTGCAATGCCACATGTTCCCACTCCCACCTTTCCATTTACACTTTCTGGTGATGCAAATATGCTTCTCTTCACCTATAAGAACATAAAAATAAACATGTTAGCTAGAAAAGACAAATAACTACAATAAGAAGAGGTAAAAAAATATCTTACCTGTCCTTTCTTGTTTTTTGAGTAAGCTTTGTTGTTGAATTGTTGCCACTTAGATTTCTGCTCCTCCCTCTCTTGCTCCAGCTCCTTCATCCTCTGTACCTTTTTCTGAGCTTTCTTCTTCTTGTACTCTCGTTGTTCTGCTATTTGCTCTTTTCTAGAAAGTCACACAAGAAAGAAAATTAAAAAGCAAACTTCACACCAGAGAACGGAAACTATAATTTATGAATTGACTTGACATAGTAGAGCTGTAACAAAAATACTAATGTTTAAGGGCTGCAAGAAATAACAATTTTATTTTTTGTTATTCAACATTAGAAATACATTAAAAGATGCTAATACAATTTCTCAGTTAAGTAATAAACATTGTATTGCCAAGATGCAGTAAGTCTATTTCATATGCATTTGTAGCAAAGGATGCATCAGGTTTTTCTGTACGACTTCATATGGTGAAGAAATTATCTGTTGATGAAAGTTTGAATTAACCAAATAATAATTGGACAACAAAAACTAAAATCGTGTTGTGACTCCTGCAGAAATAACAAGGGTTAAGATTTAACCCACATCTATTCATTTGCTTAGTCTTTGGTATTTTTAATATGTAATTAAAACAAAACAAAAAAATCTCAATCATTTGAAGTTAAGAGATCATAATAATGTTGGCACCCAAACTAATCAGTGACTAAAAATCAGCAGTAAAATGACTGTAATTCACTCAAAATGCTATGGTGCATGTGTCTTGAATGTAACATTTCTAATGATGTACTTTCAATTGACAAGTCTCATAATAATGTTGGTAGCATGAACAGCAAGTGACAGAATATTGGTTTTGGCTTATATCTCAGTTTTTAATACTGTATCTTTTTTTTTTTTTTTGCTGTAGCAGAGAAAGGAATGGATGAGTGCAACATTCAACACTGGCCGTGTAATTCTCTCAACTTGAGGCTCCATTTCCAGGTTTTATTGCTTTCTTAGGAGTCTTAATGCTGTGGGCACCTCCATATTTGTCTGGTCTTCTGTGTCCCCAACACTCCACCCACAGCAATTAATGTGCACAAATCAGATGATGTTAGACATCCATAAATCCATACTCGAATGCAAACTTAAAAACCACCTAAGTGATGGCACTTGATCTGTGGAATATGCTGCCTAGCACTTCACGGAAAGCCTGGTGTATCTTGTAACCTAAAGAAAAGACTTCTATGGTTACAGGTGGAAAGACACAAAGTCATATCTTACTTATTTGGGGAAGCAGAATGTAAAGTGTCAGTGATGCAAGGCTTTCACAGATTTCAGTGTAGAAATATGAACAAAGCAAGAAACAAGATGAGGTTGTTCATTACCTTGACTTTGACTTTAAACCTCCGTCGTCCTCAGATCGTTTCCCTTCCTCCACAACTTTGAGGTTTTGCAGGGGAATCACTTCAGCATTCCCGTACTCTGTGAACGTAACGGCCGCAGTGCCGTTCTCTCGGTCTATCTCCTCAATCTCAGCTTCATACACCCTGTCAAAAGATCACGTCTGTAAGCAGGTGAGTATGAGCCAAAGACTCAAGGTCTACTTAATAGGCAACGTTCAATAATTTCTCAGTAAGCACAAAATAATTCCATTTCAATGTTACAAACTCTAATGTCATTTTTTTTTTAAATATCTCCCAACTATACATTTATATACAGTTAAAAAGACAGACTCTATGAAGCAACAATGTTTCCTCAAGTTACATGCGAATGAAAGAATAAAATGCAACTGAATGTCAAAATACAGTTTTGAGGATTTTCACACTTGCTTAAGGTTTCTGAACTGTTACAATTATAATTCCTCTTAATCAGTTTCCATTTACAGAACAGAATTACAAATAAAAATATTTTTGTGAACCCATTGAAGAAGGTGCTGCTTTATGGTGACACACATTACACAGGTGAGTCATTTGTTCATTTAAAAAGAATGTCGAAACTCACTGGCTATCCTGGCTCCACATTGCCAAACATCGTTCACCCACTTTCCAGTTTTTCTTCACTGGCACTGACTCTGAGCCGCTGGTGCTGGAAGCCCCATCAGCGGGCTGCGAAGTCAGGAGGTCTTTAGTCAGATCGATGACTTCCTGCAAAAGAGCAAGAAAAAAAAAAAAAGACAATAATTACAGGAACTAAGGTGCTCTTATTGGGTCAGGCAATATAATGACTTCCTACTTCCTCCCTTTCAAATGCTTCCATGTCATCAGTTATTTTTAGGGTACAGAATATTTCAAGTTAACACAATTTAGCACATCTATAGACTTGGTCAGACTTGTTAGACAAAGGTATGAAGGTAAACCAGAGATTTCAAAAGTTATGGTTTAGAATCTGCTTAATTGTGTAAACCTACAGGTTTAAGTCATTTTAATGAGAAGTCACAGATGCTCTTGGATTTAGTAGAGGTTTCTGTGGCTGAAAAGAGTAAAAATCTCCCAACCTGTTGCTCTGCCAGGCAGCTCATTGAAAGAGAGCAGCTTTATACCATGAGATTGTCACACTGGCTCGTGTCTATATCCAATTTTAGATTCTATAAATATTTGAACTTGGCAGAGTTTCTTTTCAATTGAAATTCCTGCACTGTAAAAATTCCTGTCCTAAAAACTATGCATGTGTGGGGCTCAGATGATTACAGGGGAAAATTGTATTCATTTACAAACTTCAACAAAAACACTTATTACATATCAAGATCGCAAATAACTGCAGTAAATAAGTACCATCTAAAGCAGAAAGACATCAACACTATTGGCTTAAACATAGTTATTCATTTAACAATCACTGTAACTTTATTTATTACACGTTTCACAGATTTTGTGTAGCCCTCATTTCTATTATTCTGTTATCTTATTCAAGGTAATTTGTCTTTTAAACCTATACGAAAAGAAGTTGGATTACACAAAAAGTAATGGTTTACACACCAAGACAAAAAATGCCCAAAAGTGACAAATGCTTTGTGACTTTATTCGAAATTTTCTAATAAAAATAATGAAAAGGCATACTTTTTAAGATGAATTTACTTGGTTTTCCGATGTTTTCAGTCTCATGTTATATACGTAAGACATACATTCCTACGGGACTAGGGTCAAGCTATGTAAAGTAATCTGCAAAAAACATAGTAGTAAAGAAGAAATAGCAAAATGTGAAGGAAGGATGAAAAATGTCGCAATTGCGGGAAGCACGGATGTAGAATGCAAAGCAAAATGTAGAACGAATGGAAGGATAATGAACACAAGGGTTCATTATCATTGGGATGGAAGGAGCCAGACAAGACCGCATATCAACAAACATGACGACCCACTCTAGTCCTAGTAAAAACTTTTTATAAATGCTACAGTGGAAACAATTTTCGGATGAAGGGAGGAAACAAACCTGCAAGTCCTTCTGAAGTTTTCGGAGGTCTTCATTATCTGGATCGGTTGATAAGGCAACTTCCACTTGCTGTAGCTGAGCTTTGTAGCTGCTCAACTGTTTCACCAAATCTTCCGACATTTGTGCGCTAAAAACCAAAAAGCAAAATGCAACGTTACTCAGTTTTCTACGGGTAGCTGATAAGAGGATGTAGTATGAATCACGTTTATGACTGTACTACTAATCCCGCTTCATAAAAATCTGAATAAATTTATGTATAATGCGTCCACTAAAAAAATAAACCTTAGCACAGCGCTAACACACTTAGCAAGGCCTTTTCTTCGACGTACGTTTAACGTAACGAGGCTACCGCTAGCTAACAGCCACAGAGAAGAAACAACAAAAGAGAGGCTGTGTGTGGTCTTACCTTTGTTTTACAACCCTTGTCTAATCAGCTGAACAATAAGTATGATTCAAAGTCGATTATTTTTCGTAAATAGCCGTTCTAATTTTTAAAATGTGCTCTTCTTCTCTCTATCTGTGAATAGCACACCGGAAACCAGTATAAATCCCATGCGACGATACGCTGTTCTAGAGGCTCATCAGCGCCCCCTATCGGCTGGATAGCATCTCCAGTCTCTGACTTTCGACTGAAAAACCAACCTTGTACAGTCGCCAAAACAAATTCCGATAAGCTTAAAGTTTTTATTTATACAGTTTTGGTCTCTTTAAACATGTAAAAGCGTACTTCTCTCCCCATCATAAAGTTATATGTATTTAACTTTCCACAGCTCTTACCCCAAAACGATGGCTGCACAGATGATTTTCTAAGTGGTCAAAAGTAAAAACACATTTTCTTCCACATAATTTCTCCGAAACACTAAAGTATATAAAACCCATTTTGTTTAACAACATTAAACATATTGCTAGAATTATAATGAAATAGTCTAGAGCACAGCAAATGTATTAGTTAGAATCACAGTTTTCCAGTTCCCATGCAAGACTTAAAAAATTACTTTGTTCACAACCACTTTACATTTAATCTGACTGAGCTTACAAAGAATTTAAAAATATCACTTTTTAAATTAGAGAAGCTGCTACAAATATATACTTGCAGCTGTAACTGCAGCAAAACTAAACTAAATCAAAGTGAATGCACGACTGTCTTTAGATTTTCTCTTGAAAAGACAACTGGAAAATCGTTTTCTTTCCACATCACAAAATGAAGTACTTTGTGTTAGTCTATCACATAAAATTCAGTTGACATTGAAGTTTGTATAAAGTGAAGAATATGAAAAAGTCCAACAGATATGAGTACTCTGATGCAGCAAGACTGACTCAGTAACAACAGCTTCACTCTCCCAGAATGTCACACATTGGATTGGAATGTGATGCTGAGGTGTTGCAAAAAAACAAAATGAATTAAAATGAACAGCTTATTATGTAAAACCATGTGCAGTGAAAAATAAGCAAAACTTAATAAATTCAGAGAAACTTTAGAAAAAAATTACATTATCAGATAAGAAGTACAAGATCCTGAAAACCTAAATTGAAATGACCCCATGTGTATTCTTTCATTGGACACAAGTGACAACTTTAAAATATAAGTTGTATCTGACTTACTTTATAAAAGTTTAGGACATTGATCAAACGCATTCATTTTGATTAATGGAGTTCTGCTCTGAAAACAAGATTAGATTAATCTTGTTCAACAGTCTTCTCTACCTGGGCCCTAAGTGCTATTAGTGAAAAGCTGAATAACCCTCATCCTCTCTCTGAAGTCAACCATCATTTCTAGCTTTTCTTTTTCTTTTTCTTTTTTTTTACTTTCAAGATATATGATTAGCTTATGTCACAGAAGCTCAAAATGATAAAGTGTACTGCACAACACTGTAATCTAATAGTGCACATAAATTGCTTCTATAAATCACCAACATAATTATCCTCAAAAATCAACCAATGACTTAGGCGTCTGGAAGCAGCACCGAATCACTTTTTATGTCTTCAGCAGTTGAACTCCTCCCATTCCTGTTCTCACTGTAGTGGAGGCAGCATCACAGATCTCCAGTGTCAGATCAAGCCCATTGAAAACACGAGCTTCAGTACAACTGCAACAGATGAAGAGACCTGCTTCAGTCAGAAGTTAAAGGAAAATGGCTGCTTTATGATGGGTAAAGGTAGGTGGATTCATAGTTCTTACTGCTATTACCAGCACTAAGTAAAAAAGAGAATTATTTAAAAGATGGACTTCATTAAATCACTTTTAATAGGTCTTTGTCTTTAACACAAAGATATATTCATTGTTATTATGTTTATACTTTTTTACTCTCAAGGGAGACACAAACTATTGACTTCTTCAGCAATCTCAGCAAAATGAAGAGACCATTCTCTGCTGCTGTTTTTCTTTAGAGAATCCCCCGAACACGCAGCGGGAGAGCACAGTTTCTCCTCGACTCGCAGTGAACACAACTCAGAGTATTATTTTGGACGCCACGGCTCATCCTGATGGGCTGCCTCAACCTCACCAGCAGAAACGAGACTTTGCCTGGCAAGCAGCCCTTCTCGGTGCAGACCTCGGTGATGCTCACCACCCTGGTGGGGATGCTCATTTTACTAACCGTGTTTGGAAACGTGATGGTAGTGATCGCTGTGATTACAAGCCGAGTCCTGAAGGCACCACAGAACTTGTTTTTAGTCTCTCTGGCGTGCGCAGACATTCTGGTTTCCACCTTGGTGATGCCCTTTTCCTTAGCAAATGAGCTCATGGGTTACTGGTACTTTGGCAGAGTGTGGTGTGAAATCCACCTGGCTTTGGATGTTCTCTTTTGCACTTCATCCATCGTTCACCTGTGTGCCATAAGCCTGGACAGGTACTGGTCTGTGACTAAAGCCATTGAGTACAACCTGAAACGAACGCCCCGCAGGATTAAATGCACAATCTGCTTGGTTTGGGTGCTTGCCGCCTTGATTTCATTTCCTCCGCTCATCACAATGACAAAGAAGGAGGGAGGGAAGGACAACCCTGCATGCAAGATCAACGAGGTGAAATGGTATATCATATTCTCGAGCATTGCATCCTTCTTTGCACCCTGTATCATCATAATTATGGTGTATGTCCGGATCTACCAGGTCGCCAAGAAAAGAACCAGAGCCTCGCCAAAAGAGCGGCAAAGAGAGAACGGCAATTTAGAGAACACCCAATTTGAGATGGACCCCGGAGAAAAGCAAGAAAAAGAAATGGATGAGCTGAAAGATAGGGAAGAGGTCTATGGGCTGGATGTGGAAGAAGAGCCGTCCTCCTCTGACGGGAATGAAAACATCCTGTGTTCCCTGATGAAAAAGAGGAGCGGGAGAACACCAAAAGTGACTCAGGTGAAATCTAAAGAAACTTGTGCAAAGGCAGAGGACCTGTCCTCTGTGAGGGCGAGCAAGTGGAAGGGACGGCAGTACAGAGACAAGCGCTTCACCTTCGTCCTAGCTGTGGTCGTGGGAGTGTTTGTTCTTTGCTGGTTCCCCTTTTTTTTCACCTACACGCTTGCGGCAGTTTGTGACACGTGCTGCATCCCAGAGACACTGTTCAAAACCTTCTTCTGGTTCGGTTACTGCAACAGCTCACTCAATCCGGTAATATACACCATATTCAATAAAGACTTCAGAAAATCATTCAAAAAAATTCTTTGCAAAAGAAACACAAGAGGTTTGTAATTAAAACAAAAAACAACAACAAAAAATTGTGGATTATGCTTGTTCTGCCATCTGTATTACAATGTTGCGGCATGCCAGTTTAGAGTTTTGATATTGTATAACTGTGACATTGTGGGTGGCTATTTTTGAAAAATGTTACATTAAATGTTCATGTTTATCATAATTATATTATTGTCATGAAGAGTACAAATTTAAAATGACACAAATGTATCAAAGCATGACTTATATCTGCATGCTACAGTGATATAAATCTCCTAATATTTCAAAGTTTATAAATAAACATAACTTGGCACATTATTTATATCTGACACAATAGTGATTCAGGAAGGGAAATTAAATGCCAAAAGATGCATAACAGACCTGTAACACTTACATAATCACCTCGTCAGAGCTGTCACAATAGTATTCGGGGCCCTAATCATTTTAATTTGGGGCCCCATTTTCAGGGCCCCAGATGGCTAGTACCTTAGCCTTCACAACACCATAAATCTGCTTTAAATTAGATTTAACAGCAGTAAGCTTTCACAGTTCACTAGCAAACCAACAATTAAACTGAGTATTTGTATTGCTTCATATTGGTTATTAAAGTAAAACCTGAAAATGCAGTAGGTTACAAAACTTCAACATATTTTGTTAGGATTTCTTTGTTTTTTGTTGTTTTTTTGCATCAGTGAAAAGTGAAAGGAATAAAAAGTACAAATAAAAATCTAAGAAAGTGTGGTGTGCCTGTTAATTCTCCTATGATTTTCATTTCTGAGGCTAATAGCTATAATGTTCCTGGCTCATGTTGGCCCAGGGATTAAAAAAAAATGCACTAATGTCAGAATCCAAAATTTTTCCCCAAACATTCTTATATCTGATCAGTACTAACAATTTCAATCAATGTTTACTGCAATTATGTTATTTACCTCGATGTCATTCAGAAATGAAGGCTGAATGATGGTAATTCACTTGTTTCTCACAAAAATAGAAATATTTTATTTTTTAATCTCCACTAGGAAAGCCTACACAAACAAGTCAACCTCAAAATGATAGTTTTTAAATTTTTTGTCAGTGCTCAGACATTCGTCTGGTGCTGTGTGATCCAGTAACCGTGTCCAAGTTACCTACTCCCCCTTTGACAGTATTAAAGGATTGTTTTCTGGTCCTTTCAGGTGATGATTTCAGCACTCTTGTGCAAAGTACTCAAGAGGACAACATTTTTTCCCTTTTTATAGGGCACTGTAAATTATCCCAGATTATGTTTTGCCCCCTGAGACCATTTACCATAGTAAGCACCACCCTTGTACCCTAATTCTTCCTAATTCTTCTCTGAAGAAGCTAAAGCTGGTTTTCAAATGAAAATTTGATTAGTCTATTCCATGTATAGCTATAGTTTGTATCATATGCTGCCTATATTAATTACTCCATATTTAGCCCAAATATGCATGAAAGTATTTCTTCAAGCTCCTTTTATTATTATTATTATTATTATTATTATATTATTATTATTATTATTATTATTATTATTATTATTATTATTATTAAATGAGTCAATTTGACCCTCGACATAACAGTAGGGTTAAGTTAATCTCTCTTCAGAATTGTAACTTTTTGAAAACATTCTTTAAAATTTACTATTTGTGAACATTTGTGAAGAGTATAAATGAAGACAAATCTTTATAAAACAACCAAAAAGATAAATAAATAAAAATGCTAAGAGCTCCTGCCCTACTTTTCTGGAGAATCAATTTTTTTTTGTTTATTTCAAGGTACTGAAGTGAAAATATGCTTCACATGTAGACTGTAGTTTTTTTTTTTTAAGTCTCTGTTGATATGATTAGTTGTGATGGTTGATTGTTCCAATGTTTAACCCCAATAAATTACTTTTGCACTTCTTTATTAGATGTGACTCTGCTTTTATAATTTGGCTTTGTCAAAGAAGCAGAAATAGAAAAATCATTAACTCCAATTATCTGCTGCATGAAATGCAATGACTGTGGCAGCCAGGCATCTGAGTGTCTGTCTTTCACTGTGAGACCGAGAAAACGAGCAACATTGTAAATTTCCTGAAAACTATCGTTCATGTCTTCTAATGGGCTGTACAAACAATTGTGCCCCCTCCTCACCCCCAAAGCAATCTGTACAGAGGAGGATGTTATCTCCACCCCACTAGCCAGCTCACTCCCTCATAACAAGCCCTAGAACAAGACAATTATACGAACAGAAAATTATCCCTGGGAGGGAGGAGTAACACGACAGTATTGAACACAGTTTATCATGAATTATAGCCCCTCATATCAAGATATCATTAAATCCTCCCCTGGAGTCAAACAGAACTCATGCATGGATAGAAATATGAGTGTCTTCTGCAAATTATGCTGTGAGGTTAATATCCAGCAGCTTATCAGTATTTCTTTTTTTTTTTTTTTTTTTCTTTGAGTGTTATCAGTGTTCCCTGTGTCTTGTCCATTTTCGCATTTTTTCATGCTTAAAGTTCTCATTGTTTGGTTTTTTTTCACTTAGATGGCTCTTAGGTTCAGATTGATCTTTTTTATAGTAAATCATTTGTTTATAACTTACAAAACATTTTCTTCGGTCGTGTACTTTTCATTTTTTATTATTATTATTATTTTTTTTTTTTACGACAAATAACTGAGAGGTTCCCAGGACTTGCTTTCTGGGATTCTGGTATTGTAGGATTCCCATGGTTCAGCCATCTCTCAAAGGCTTAAAATGCAACATAACAGAATTTCCATAAAATTCCATTATGAGATAATAGTATTTGAGGTTTTGTGGTGAAACCTAATCATGCAACATAAATGTATTTTTATAGCAGCATGAATAGATCTTAAGGTACTCAAGCAGAGAAAAAGTAGACATTTGGTCTGTTTTGGAATAAATTAATCATCTGCTGATGAGAGTCTTGAGTATTAACAATATGAAATATTTAGTATTAAGAGGAATTCAAGAGAAATATACTTCGTTTGGTTCTGGCTCATTGCATATCTGTGTGTTCGGAAAAATAAATAAATAAAAAAAAAATAAACTAATGTGATTAGTTTCTGAATGCCTCCTTTAATTAAAATGACTATTCTCTTGGAGTCTGCTGCACTGCTTGAGCAGCTGCATTGCATAAATTACAATATGAAGTGCCTCAACCTCAAGCAATTGGGAGATTAAAATGCCAAAATGAACATTGCTGTCTATCCAAAAAGATTAATGAAACATTCTTAATCTTATGGACGGACGCGCTTAGTTGGTTTGGTTCAAACCACAATAATGCTGGCATCATTTCAAGCCCTGCATCTTTTTAGGCTGAATTACTTATGTGGCTTATGTTTGGTTACAAACTATAAACACTATTGTTGGAATAGCTAAAGTACACATGAGTCCACTTTCATTGTTTGCTGAGACAATGATTAATTTCCTTCTGCAAAGGCCGCAGACCATCACGATTTATGCCCATGACGGCTCAACTTGTAAAACTATCTTTAACACTTACTCACATTTGGAGTTCTCACAGCTTTCACACAGTTTCCCTGTCAGTCCTCTTCCTTTCATAGTTCTTTTCTACTCAGTCTGTATGTTTTTTTTTAAACTTTTTGCACTCCAAGAAACAACCTACTTTGTGTTATTTTGCTAATGGGTCAAATACCATCCAATACAGATTAGGTTAATTTAGCGCAAATAAGTTGTGTTAGTATAAAGACAATGATCGAATTTGGCCTTTCACCTATGTAATAAATGAATATAAATATCCTTGCAATCCCATTTGGATCAACCTCTTACTAAATGTGTTTTTATTATGTTGACCAAAGGAAGAGTAGGCATTGTCACAACGATAGCCAATGGGGTTCCTGAGCAAATCAATAAAGAAAACAACACACAGAAGCATTTTTATTTCCATTAGTCACTGTTTAGATTGTAGTTTGTGTATTAAATCCTGAATGAGACATTGTGTTTGTATTAAACTAGACTGATCAAATGTTTGCGACCTCAAATGTAAAAAAACATTTTAGTTATGAAAGTAAAATTCTCCACAGTTGTCCACATTTTCGGTCTTCATAGTCTTCTGTGATTTACAAACAACCCCATAATCTACTTCCTCTGTGCAGTCGGACATGCCGACACACTTGCTAGACCCCACCTCTGATTGGATGGTTAGCCTGTTCTGAGGACTCCTCTGGTGCATGAATGCAAAAGCTAACTTGGATTGCCAATTTGGATTGTGAGGTTTGCCTGCAAAAATATCATTACCACAGTCCACTGACATCAGCATTAATGAGCAGATTTTTTTTGTTGTTCTATTGTCATGTTGTGGAAGAAGTCACTGAGAGGTTCAAAATGGTAATCAGTGTGGAATGAAGACGCTCCTTGTGGCCTGTACAAACTGGATCATATTTTTTTTAGCCAATGTTTGATTAAAAACACCAAATCTCTGTCCTGACACAACAAACCAAACGTTTGTGTTGAAGAAATCACGCCTTTTCTGTTCGCCACACTCTCAGAGAAGTAGTTAGAGAGACATCAGATGAACAAGAGTTGTCTAGAAGCCTTAACAAGTTTAAATAAAAGCATGAGATGAATAGGCTGTTTTTAATTTAATGGTAAGTCATCTATTATTTATTAATCAGAATACGCCAGGCACACTGGGGTATATTAGATCTCCTCCATGATAAAGACACAAGATAATATCATTTGACTCGGAGGACTGCAAGCGGCAGGAAGACCCTATAATGTTTCATATTTCTTCCATTCCCAAGGGTTTACTGCTGCATATAAAATTAACAATTAACCCAATTTTTAATTGTGTTTGAAGTAAGACACCTGTGAAACCGGAGTTATTGTTTCTTTTTTTTTGTTTTTTTAGACAACACCACAATTGTGTTATCTAAACACAATTATGTGTTTAGACAACACATAATTGTTGTCTAAACACATATATTATATATGTGTTTCTAGCTTCTATATTTTAGAAGGTAGTGTGACTTCTAAAATATAGATTTGGCTATCTCCCCCTCCATGCTCCAAGGGCCCTCAAAAATGCATAATTTGCATATTATTTATCTTTTTTTTTTTTTTTTACATTTTTCATTTAGCATGCACTTGGCCTCTGTTAATTCACAAAGAAATCTTAATTTGCCTTAGGTCATCTTCTGATTGACAATAACCCCAAACAGGCCCAGTGGAGGCAGTGTACCCCAGTGCTTTCATGTATTTTTTGCACCTCTGCATAATTTGAATATTTCCACAATCTTGAGCAGTTCTTACAAAACAGTCTCCCTGCAGGGATCAGTGATATTTTTCTGAATCTGATTAAATCTTCAAGGACTCCACAACCAAATGTTTCTTGTCTGCTTTGACTGGAGGCCACTCTTGATCTCCAGAAGAACACCTTGGGGACCAGCAGACCTCACTGGGAATTAAAAGAGCTAGAATATGTGGATGGCATAGAACTTGGAATAAGAAATCAAACATCTCAGCATTTTAACAAGCCTGCAATTTGCTAAGTTAAAGGTTTCCAGTCCTGTTTTAGTTTGTCAATAGATTTAAAAAGGACAGTTGTGTTCTGATACTGCTATGGCTTCTTCTTCTCTTTCTGCCCAACCAAAATGCTTATTTGAAAAAGAATGGCAAAATTACAAAGGCCATAGAGGTGATAAACCTTAGTGATAAACCTTAGTACCACTTGATCCCCTCCTCATGCTGTAAAACAAAATAACTCTCCACTCCTATGTTATGAAGCTGCGGGAGAGTTCTGCCTATTACAAATGGCCATTATTTTCACTAGGAAAAAGCTGATTAAATAAGGTAAAACTGCATAATGCATACAGGAATTATGTGAGAAAATTATACAAGCTGAGTGCTCTTGGTTACATACTTAGCATAAAATGGCGTAAGCACAGGAAGGTGTCCATTTTATATGTAGGAGAAACCAAATTACCTCCTGGGCAGCTGCAAATGTATTCTACTGTAATGCTACGAGCCACAACACATTTCAATGACTCAAGAGCACGAAGAAAATGGAGCAAGTTTTCTGAAAGGTGATGATCTCCATGAATGTGAGGGTAAAACTCACATTCATCAAATCCACAACAAAACTGTGGATTAAAACGAAACTTGATATGTGCAATGCTAGCACAGCTCTAACCAGTAGACACTTTACTAAAATATTCACTGATGAAACACGTAGTCAACAGAGTATGATTACATAAATCCAACCAAATCTGTAAGTTAAACTGAAAATGATAATTAGCGTATTAGTATAATTCGTTATCTTAAAAAAGTATTTACCTGGTGCAAATTTATTGATGAGTTTGCTATCTTATTCTATCTGTACTGCTAAAATGATCATTTCCACTCTGTTTTCTCCTGGTGTTTTTCTCACAACATCCTCCCATATATGCACATGCCCTTGGGCAATGCCACCATCCGACATAGATAGACAACATAAATATCAATTTCTATTTACTTTTAGTGAACTTCATTTAATCTCATCACTCAACTGTTGAAAAAAAAACATCTATTGATGAGCTGTCACCTAGACACAGCACACCTAGACACACAAAGACTTAGCTGAATACAGAGACGTTTAAACAAGCTCTGACAGCTTCGGTAAAGGTGTCAACTTTACTTTACTTCAACTTAAAAGCTTTTCAGAGAACAAAGTAAGCCTGCCAAGCTGGTATTGAATCATACCTAATGACGTTTTATTCAGTGATGTAAAGATGCATCATAATAACTGCAACATGCAAATCAGTTGCCATTAATATTCAATCTTCTATTAGCCCATAAAATAAAAACATTGCAAAGACTGAGAGAGACGTTTCTAAACAAGGTTCAGACTTTTTGATAACGTCATATTTTAATTATTAATTTGATTGATTGTAAGGCTACATACTGTATCTTTCTAGGATTTTCTATGTTGCTTCTTTGGATTATCCATTCAATATGTGTCTCTTGAAGCTGGAAAAAAGGCAATGGAATTATTTCCTTTTATTTTTGTTGCATTTACAAAATTTATTTAAAATAGTCCTAAGAGTTATCTCTGCCTAAATAAATGTATTCCTGTGTGGAAAAGGAGCCCACATCTCAGAATAATAGGAAGCTCTCTCTATTGTAGAAATAATTACATTTTTTTCCAGGATAATCAGTCACGCTTATCTCCATGTGAGCAAAAATAATTACATTTGCCAGATTCAAAATTGGGCTTGCCTGATGAAGAACTAATGAACAATGAATCTGTATTTTACCTTTTCACATTGGAGCATACACTTGTGCAGTTCTTCAACAGAGGTATGACAGGTAATGTTTTCCATTGTGTGTCTGAAAACTTTAATTCATTTTGATTATTAGGTCTGTCACAGTTACATTAAAACTTAACTGACTTGTAAATTGCTGGAGAAAAGTATTCATACCCCTTGTTTCCCATGTGTTGACGTGTTACAAGAGGCTTGAAAGTATTACACTGAGAAACCATGTGTTCAAACAAAATACACATTAGTATTTTGAGTCACCGCTGTGCAAAACTGCCTTCTGCAGTATTTTGGGGAGTTCTTCTCTGCACCTAAAACTGAGGTTTTTCCGGTCTTATTTACAGCCGCTGTCGCCCCCCAAAAGTTAAGACAATAACAAAGACATAAAAGAATATATATGTTTTATTTGATTAACAGCTAACTTTGTTGGACTTTTACGTCCCTTTTTATTGCCCTCGCCCCTCGCTGAAATGTTTGTCAATACTTGACCTCAAAAAATATAAAGTGACAAAGCTTGGAAAGTGCCAGTGCTGCTCCAACTCTGAAAAACATGGCAGTGATGAGTCATTGCTGCCATCTTCAGACGGCTGAGCGGAACTGCAAGATTTCAACAAGCTTGCACAAAGAAATAAACTGGACATGAGCTAAGTTTTTTTCCCTATATTGGTACAGTGATAATTTACCAGGTCTTAATATGCAACCACGACGCTTTAAACTTTACTGAAAGGGTATTCAGAAGGCGTAGACGTGATCCTGCGCATGCGCAACGTCTCTGACGTCATACTGGAACTTGGCGTGCGCTTTCTACGTGCCCTCCTTTTTGGTGCAAAGCCCAGTTCGAATAAACAAAATGTTGCGTCACTGTTATTGTGCTAGTTGAGACTCCAGCTGGTTCGGGACATTTCGCCACCACTTCACCAACATTCAGGCATTTAGAGCCGTGTTTCCGACTAAAATGTCGTTTCAAAAGGACGGGTCATCTGACGAGAGTTTGCAAGGTAAAGTATTTAAATCTAATGATATATAAAACAATAGAAACGCGTTCGTGTCTCTGTATTTAATGGTGTTTCCCCCCCTCAGCGTGTGAACTGTTTGTTGTTCTGCTGTGCCCTTTAGCCTTCCTGTTAGTTGTTACGCCTGTAAAAAAAAAAAAAAAAAAAAAAAAAAAAAGGATAATAACGAGCATTCATGTGCTGTTTATCTTAAGGTTCGTGGGTTGAGCTGCATTACAGTGGAACTGACTCCCAAGGTACCAGTCATCGAGGAAGCCAGGAGCACATTCCCACGTCCAGTCAGGAGGGGGACGTGGAGAAAATGCTCCTGGAAGCGCAGCACGAGTCAGGCAGGAGCAGCTCCAAAGGAAGTTCCCAGTGCAACAGGTTGGTCTGCAAAAATAAAAACGAGGAAGAGGAGTCAGTGTTTTTTTTCTTTCAACGTTGGTTGTGCAACACCTATTACCCAAGAAGCTTTCGCTGAGGGTGTGTTCACATCTTGGTTCTGTATTTTCTTCTCCGCAACAGCCCACTCAGATCACAAACTCCCCTTCTTCTGTGGAGAGGCTCAGAGGGAAACAGCTCTCAGGTAGAATGTGTTGGAACTACGTAGTTTTTGTTTTTGTTTTCCTGAAAACATGTATCAGTGTTCCCTGATCTTTTTCCACATTCCAACTGAAAAATAGTTTTGACAACAACCTTGGGCTGCAATTGCAATTAGAAATCTTCTGTGGAATGTGACTGTTGGCTTTGCAAGTCTACAGTCTGGGATTTTTGCCCATTTGTGTTTACAAAATAGCTCATCTATCTAAGTCAGATAGTCTCTGAGACAGCTACTCCAGTTTCAAGACTTTTAAACACTTTAACTTCCATGCCTACCCTGTATTTGACTCCATCCATCTTTCCATATCACCACAGCGGATGTGGCCTCTACCATGCTTCACTTGGCGATGGTGTATTCAAGGGAGATGTTGAGTTAGTTTTCCACAGTGCATACCATTTTGTTTGTAGGCGAATAACTTCACATTTGATCTCAATTGACCTGAACTCCTTTTTCCTCATGTTCGATGTGTCCCTTACATCGCTGGTGGTGAAGTTTAAACAACTCTTTCAATGGTTTTCTCTCTGCAAATGCAGATGTGCTGTTCTTTTTTTAAATAAAAGTCAGATTTGTGGTGTGGACGACTAACAGTCATCAATATATTCTCGCAGCTATGAATGCGTGCAAGTCTTCCAGAGTTACCATGAGCCTCTTGGTTGTTCCTCTGATTAATGTGCTTCTTGCTCAGCCTGTTGGTATAAGTGGACGGCCATGTTAACTTAGGTTTATAGTTGTGCCATACTCTTTCCGTTCTCACATGATGGTCTATAATAAAACCAATTTCTGTGTAACAAAATGTTCAAGCAGTGTAATATAATGCGGCATACATTTACAAAAGTGTAGCAGCACTATGTTAGACATGTCAAAGCAGGAACAAGAAAATATGTCCTAATTAGTCCAGCATTCCTGTATAGGGAGGTCCTTATTTGTGCATTCAGGCTTAGTTTATGCAAGTGAATCAGTCTTCATGTTACTAATGCTAATCTTGGACTTCATAGCCATTGTACACCCTGAAAATCATCTGTTGCTCATGTATCATTTTAAAACACAGACAGTTTTCATTGCTGTCTGTTTTTCCAGTCAGATGAAGACTTTCAAGAGAGAAGACGTGAAGTGGAAAGTCTGATGAAGAAAAATGCTGACTGGATATGGGACTGGTCCAGTCGGCCCGAGAACAGTCCGCCAAAGTAAAGAGCTCTTTTTTGTTTTGTTTTTTTTAACACAAAAATGTGAACGTTTAGGCCAGTGTTTCCCAACCCTCGCCCTCAGGGCACGCTCCTCTGCATGTTTACCTGCTTTGACATGCCTCATTCAACAAAAGCCTGGCAATCGGCCGTCAATTGAAATCAGGTGTGTTGAAGAAGGTAAACATTTAAACATAGGGGCAGTGTGCCCTGAAGAGCGGGGTTGAAAAGCACTCACTAGGGCACTGCTGTTCACTGAGACGTGCAGACTGGTTGCTGTTATCAAGATATACAGAGGTTTCAAAAACACTTACATCTACTATCACACTATTCCTACAATTCAAAACCCTATCAGATTCCAAGGGAAGGTGACTCAGCAATAGCAATAAACAGATGCCATGACAAGCATTATCATGACTGCAATAAACACTATATTAGCAGCTAGAGTAATTGTTACTTTTCAGTTTTAAATGAAGCCACTTTATTCAAGGCTGTCATACTTCTAGGGCAGTTTTAACTACAAACACTCAGGGCTCTAACCTGAATTAGATTGCTTATATTTTCCTCATACTGTCATAGTTGTGATTTGCTGCCTGCATGGTGGTATCTGTGTGAGCACGGGCGTTCGCATGACATTAAACTAGAAATAGCTGATCTTTAATCTATGCAAAAGACTGAAATATTAATGTGCTGCTCTGCAGGGAGTTCCTGCTGAAGAACCCCAAGCGCTCGACCTCGCTCAGCATACGGAACACCAGTGTCATGAAGAAGGGCGGCATCCTCTCCGCTGACTTTCTGAAGATATTCCTTCCCTCGTTAATCATTTCTCACATTCTCGCTCTTGGCTTGGGGTAAGCGGTAGGATTTATATTCCGACTCTGGGAATGTCGTGGGGTCTCATTAATTTTTACGCAGCACACAGGTGCATCTCAATAAATTTGAATATTACTGATAGGTTAATGAATTTCACAAATGGAATTCAAAAAGCTCAGCTCATATATCCTATAAATTTATTAGATTTATTTAGTAGTGTATTTCAAATATTATTTCTCTTAAATTTGGTGGAAAGAAAATGACTTTTCTTAGGAAAATGCTGCGGTATGGGCTACACAATCATGAAAAGACTGCTGTCTTGATTGGTGTCCAGCGCTTACATCCTACATCCATTACTACATCCAAACATTTTATTAGGCAGTTGAATGGAAGGAAAAAGTATAGTAGGAATCAGTACAAAAGCCAGAGTGGTAATGGCTTCCTTCAGAAGGTTGTGAAATCTCCCTGGTTCAAGTGCTGAGTGGATGCACTGTAGTGTGCAGTTTCTGATCATATGTATCAGTGGGGTTAACATTTCTGTTTTGGTAAAAAAAAAAAAATCTTTTGTCTGTTTACTGAATTATTTTTTTTTTTGTTAAATTCAATTTTGCCGTTTTATTAACTGTAAGCCATAATCATCAAAATGAACAGAAATATTTGTCTAAATTAGCATCATGTTGAATCTATCAGTTTTCTTTGTTTGACATATTGAAATAATACACTTTTTGAATATATAAAATTTCTTTAGATGCACCTGTAATATTTAAACTTATTTATGTGTAAAGGACTACTTGAACAGAAAAATGTTTCTGTGTTTTCAGGGTATTTATCGGGAAGCGCCTAACTTCCCACAACACCTACTGAGCAAGCTGCTGATGCGTTTAGGGACACCGCGTTACGACCAGCTTGGCATGCCTTAAATCGGGACCTGTGCCATGTGACCTGTGATTCTGACTGATTGCCCCACACCAGCATGAAGAGCCGAGGATCTCTCACTGCTGTGTTGTTGAATGCACCACAACCAATCTCCCTGTCCATGATGTGTTCACTGTTAACTGAGATGATCATTTTGCTGCTTACTGCTCCTTATACATGCATGCTATGGGACAAATGTATATTTTACATATAAATAATGTAAATCACTTGTTTTGATTGAATTAAAATCAGATTTAATTTATAATTTTGTGCTGAATTTGCCGTTTTTAGATCAGCCTTGTGACAAAAATTAATAGGAAAATCGTGAGCTTAGTATTGATGATCAGAAACAATAAAACAATAAAATCTGTTAGAATTTTAAGAAAATTGGAGGTACACTTAATAAATAAATCAGCAAGTGTATTTGTTATTCCCAATAATGTAACATATAGATCATTAAATGTTAGACAAGTTATGACAAAACCATATCCGTTTTGTCATGTATCTGTTTTGCAGTGCACCGTGAAATAATAGTTTGGATTCACACAGGAAATGTGACCGTTTTAGTCCCAAGTTTTAGATGGTCTGTGTTTGATGTTTCTTCAATTTTTGAGTCCAGGTGAAGTTAGCGACTTGTAAATCTCCAAATTTCTTGATAGGCTTTGATTCACAATTTCCTAAAGGCTATTTTTCTATCAATTTTTCCTACCACTAAACTTTTCCCACATATCTACTTGGATCCAAAACTTATCAAATGAGCAGTAGTGACCCACATCACTGACTCTTAATGGTACAGAACTAGTTCAAAAAAATTACTGTTTTTTGGATAGTAAAATGCAGCTATATATTTATCGACATTCCATTTCTTACATATTTATCTTACATTTGCTTTTAAATGTTAGGATCTATTGAATTGCACAACATTTGGATCCCCGTAGTTTGGAGGGTTGTATTAAACATTAATATGCCTGACAGACTTCCAAAACAACTCTTTACCACGTATAATAAAAAGAAAAGGAAAACATGCGGATGAACACAATTAAAATTTTATTGAACTTTGGTCAAAATAATAAACAAGTGAATACATTGCCACCATGTTAGGAATCAATGGACAAAGACAATGCATTATTATGTGTTTGTAACGTCATCAGTATACGTTTTGTGTAGTCAACCTTCATGTCTGCATTCACAACTACAAAGATCCACGTTTGCAGTATGTGGTTCAGATCTGGGTGGCATCCCTAATCAAATGGGGAAAAAAAAAAAAAAAAAAAGGGCACATGTATGAGGCCTGTCTTTGTTTCCTACTTATTACAAGATTCGGAGGCACTCTAAATCACATAAACCGTGTGTATGGTGTGCAATTTTCCTCCTTTATGTGTTTTCATAGACAGCCACGTGTAGCAGCAGTATATGAGGACAAAACTCTATAAAATAGGATTTACAAATAATGCACATGAGGTTCGTATAACGCTCGGGGACGCAACTTGTAGCTGTCACTGGTTGAAGTAGGTATTAAGGCTGCAGATTCCCTTTGTCCTGGACTCTATATTGTGCCGCTCAGTTTCCAGTCTGCATCCTAAAACAGTGTCAAAAAGTAGGACTTTAATCTCTCCACGCAGACATTTTCCGACAGTAATTTCCAAACCGATTGCCCCAAATAGTTTTTCCTCGACAAGTTTGCAGTAGATCTGCTCGAAAAAAAAAAACAAAAAAAAAAAGAAAGAAAAAAAAAACAGTGGTGTGACTGGACATTTCTCCACCTCTCTACAACATAAAAACATGCAAAGCAATAAACATGTTTTAATACCTTACTTCTAAATTTAAAAACACATCTGTAGTTTTAGTTTCTTTTATTATGTCGATGACAAGGTGTACTTGAGTAGATACAGTCAGTGAATTTTATGTTGCTGTATTGACTGGGGGATAAAAAGAAGAGAACGGGGGAGGGAAAGGGAGAAAATGAAACAAGTCCACTTTTCAAATTCATGGGCCTTTTTCCAGCAGTAATTTGGCCTGAATACGAGACCAATGGGGGAATGTTAGTCAGGCCTACTGGCCTATTCACCCGTGCTTCTCAGGGCCCAAAAATCTCTGAAAGATGAATACAACCTTGACAAGACGTCATTTTAAGGACTTCCAAGAGTTCTGTTGTTAAATCGTGAAATGAAGGCTTAAAATGTCAACACAAATAGCAATGTTCAAGGGTTTGACCTCTAGGAAGTGCCATTCCATCAATTAGACCCGAATTGCGCTTTCTGGGTCAGGGGAGGGGCGTGCTGATTGCCCTGGTGCCAAAGGCAAAGAACAACCTAAGCTCAGACTCGAAAATAAAACAGGCCTATGGATCAACCTCCTGTGGCAAAAAAAAAGTAGACACGTGCTTTCAATTTCTTCACCAGGAGGAACAACAAGGCTGTTTCTTCTTATACAGATAGACAAGTAGTAGGCTTAACTACACAGGTATGGTAAAAGCCCTATCCTCTGGAGCCCCAAATATCTTTTTTTTTTTTAGTTGATTTTGTCCTGGAAAATGTACAAGTTGTTGGTGGCTGCCACAGCTATCACGTTATCTTTGGGGTGCCAGGCAGTGTGGAGGATCTTCTTGTTGAAGTCCAGGCTGTCCACGCTGATCTCGTCCTTCTTCCTCTTTCCGCCGGTGGACACTTTGCGGGGTTTGAGCGTAGCCCGTGGTTTGCTGCTCTCCCGGGACGCCTCCAGTGTAATGTCTCGCCTGGTGTTGCGGTCAAACATTCGGAAGAAGTTGTTGTAGGAGCCGGTCATGATGGCACTGGTGGAGGAAGTAAAAACGGATTACCTGCATTGATTTGTCTTGCCATAAAACGAAAGGAGAAAAAAAAAAAAACGAAGCGACTCGTGGATCGATGATGCTGAACGATCTAAAGCGGCATCAGGGGAACAATAACTGCTTGCAACAGGGAGGATGTTTGTTTACCTGTCACTGCCATTCCAACAGCACTCAAACTTGTCAAAGATGCAGTCGTTTTCATACAAGGAGCAGAGCTTACTGCGAAGGTATTCATGGACCTGAAACAAAACATTTGAATAAATATGAATGTTTGACTTAAAAAATACAATTGCTTTTAAAATCTTAAAGTAGTGACACAAAACTTATAAATTTATAGCCCATATTATTTTTACACAATCATTGTCTGCAAAAGCAACAAATGGAGAGCAGTGAATTGCATGTTGTCAAGCAGGAATAACTGAGCCCAGACCTCAAGAGCTACTTATCCTGCAGCTTTCAGATGCATCTGTTCAACACACAGATGAGGGAATTTAGGCATTTGATTTAAGTGTGCATCCAAAAGTTGCAAAATGTTAGCTCTCAAGGACTGGACTTGGGCACCAATGGCACCTAATAGTGTTCCATTGTATGCTAATGTTATTGTAGTGAAACATAGCTTACACACATGATTTTCACAGTAAGTACAACTTATGTTTGGCAATATTTTTATGTATTGTAGCTCAAGACAACATATAAATTCAAGGAGCAGAGCCAAAAGTGACTAACATGTACTTGTTAGCATATTAGCGTAAACGCTGCTTTTAGCACAACAGACGGGTGTGCTAAAAGCACAGGGTTAGCCAACATACTATTAATAGCTTGTTAGCGTACACTAGCATTTTAGCTAACGAGCACGCAGTGCCCAACTTTAGTGAAACATTGTGTTAGATATCAATAGGTACATGCTAGTGTTAGCATGTCTGATATTTTTTTGGGAGTACCATTACGCTTGATTCCCAGAGGGCCTAAAAAGGCCAAAGTTGATACATTTTAGGGATAACATAAATGCCCCTCTACACATCAAGATTTCTTCAAGACTTTTCTAGGTTAATGTTATGTTGATTATTTGTATGTCAATGTAGCTGTCATCAAATATATTACTCTTCTTAAAAAAAATATAAATTGAATAAATAAAAAACATAAAAATTACTCTAAATTTGGCAGTTATTTACTTTTACCTACTCAATGTTGTTGAAATAATAGCTGTAAGTCATAATAGTCTTAGTGGGTTTACATTTATATTTATTTATATTTATATAAGTGCAAAGAGATGCACATAAAATAGGTTTTTAAACCCCTGCAGAGGTAGATCGACGCACCTGATACGTCTCCACTGGTCTGTTCTCCATGTTGAGGTCCCAAACCTTGACGGAGAGGTAGTCACGTGTCATCATGTAGCGTCCGCTGTGACTGAACTTCACGTCTGAGATGGAGGAGATGATCTCTGAGAAAAATGATCGGCTGCTTGGATCCTCAGGTTCCTCAAAGACTAAAGATACACACACACATATTAAAAGAAAAATGAGAATGGTTCCCAGAACTATATTTACAAACAGCAAGTGCGGTAATCCTAATATCCTCTATTGAGCCATAAACTTACACTTAGAGTGCCTATCGCAGAGTGCCGCTGCTCGCATGTCACACAGGCGGATGGTGCCTTTGCTACTGCTGTATACAAATACATTGCATTGGTGTGGATGGCACTCAGCAGCAGTGATTACTTCTGTCAGTTCTTCCATATTGGCGGGCTTGATGTCTACAATATCTGGGAGAGCAGTGTTAAAGGACCAAACCGCCTTCGCTTTCAATAGGATACAGTCTGCAAACGACAAGGCACGCGTTTGATATGTAATATATATGATCAAGAAAAGGATACTAAAACTTCTGTCTGTGATTTCCAAGTGCCATAGATTTATTCTTAGGTCATCTGCAGAGAGGTAAGTTTCATGGTCACTATTTACAGAAATGGAATTAATGTGATAGGTGTGCGCATTTGCAAAGATCCTCCGTGGGCTTGCTTCTACCATGAGATCCATTGGCATCAGAACTGGTACCTAAAAGAAAACGCAGAACAATCACTTGTTATTGATTTGAAAAGTTTTAGAACTCGTCTGAAGCAAAATAAAATGAACAGGTTTGAACTGTGGTTGCACATACCCGTAAAGAGGTGATTCTAAAAGGATCTCTGAGTCGCCCATCTTCATCTTTTAGGTTGTAACCCTCTGCCCGTTTATCTCTTTCGCTTATTTTCCACAATTTGATAGTTTTATCTGCCAGAAGTTAAAGACATTGTCAGTTTTGAAAACCATGTGTGAGTATAAACTCTAAAACCTCTTACCGTTTGTTGAAAGTAGAAAGTGAGCAGCATTTTGTTGGGGTAGCCATCTTATTTTATTAATTTTTTCCTCAATTTCTAAACTTTTCAAATAGTCAAATTCTGGCTCATGACTCTGAAAAGTGCTATAGACGTTGTATTCCCCACGCAGGTGTGGACGATTCTTAGACTGAGGAGAACAATAAATAAGAGCACAAAAAAAAAAAAAAAAAAAAGACATGAGTCACCAGGTTTAAATCTTTTCACTGCATCAGAGGAGGGGGGTGGCATAGCAAATCATCCCTTACAATACTGAATAAATCTTACCTCTTGTTCATGTTGAAATATCACTACTCGCCCTCCCTTGTCTCCAGTTGCAAGTAAATCTCCAGAATAGTTGAACTCAACAGTCGAGATTATGTCAGCTGAAAAAACAAACAAAAAAAAAACATATTGGGTGACTGCAACTTCACCCAACATTGCCTTTTTGACAAAATTTTATATCTGTATGACAGTTAATTTGAAGATCTCCAGAAAATTATTCTGACTTCTCCCACCCACAGTTATATAAATCAAAAATGATTTCAAATGTCATCAAGAGGTGTGAAATTGAGCGTGAGGTTGCTATAGCACTATGTGGCTCTCTGGACCGTTTCAAAAGTATCATATTGAGGAGGAAGAATAATACTGATGTGAACACAGCAACAGATTTCCAGATTTCTTGGAGACAGCAAGTGTTGACCTGATGATAAAAAAAAAATAAAATCTTTTGGTTCATGCTGTCCACTTGCTGGCCTAACATCTACATTTTTGCAGCAGTATTAATAAGTATATGCTGCATTTCAGTGCATTTGAACGTTGACCATTACACTTGCTGGAGCATCACCAATGTATCGGTCAGAATTTGAATCAGGCATTTTTTCCTTGATTGGCATGAACATTTTATTTATGTGCATCAAAACTTAAGAACTATAAAAAGAATCAACCAACAGCAATTACTTTGATCAACTTCTTCATTTTAAAAAATGAAAAAAAAAACACAAAAATGACTAAGGAACATTTAGTTTAGCAATTCTTTAACTCTTCTTTTAAAACTGAAAACTTTAGTGAAGAACCTGCGGCACATTTTTTTTAACTTTTAAAATGTAACGGGGGGGAAATTACCTAATCAGATTTGCAGCTTTGGCCTAGAAAAGCTTGATTGACATATATCTAAATATCCCTTTTATACATGTCAACAGCAATAAGTAAAGTAGTAAGTTAGAAATAAGCTCTATGGATCTGGGACACAAAAGTTACACACTGGACTCACTATTTTACTGTTTTTTTTTTTATTTTTTTATCTGGATTTCCCTTGATCAATTCTACCTCAGAATCTGAAAACTTTAACTCTGTCAAATATGTGCAGGATTACCTTGATCTATGATTATGATGAATAAAAGTTTGGTTTGTCTAAATTTAGTAAAGTGTCAGTTTTCAACCCTCTTCTTTCATACCGAGGACTGACCCAAGATTAGCATACATGTTTTTAAAGGAATATGGACTACTCCCTGTTCACATTTAAGAAGCTTTAAGTGTTATTTATTTATTATAAAGTCTGCAGCTACTGCTGGTGCTCCAGTGGATTAACTTTTGAATATGCTAGTCATGGCTGCACTGTCCCTTAAAAAGGACATTTTATTTGCTATTGTAGATTGTTGTTTGAAAATTAACAAAAGATGATTATGTGTAACATACACTAAATAGCAATTGTTACTTGTTGAAAATAAGTTACTATTTCTGTATGTGACATGATATTGAGCTTATTTTCAAAGATTTAGTCTTAAGTACAATACAAGTAGAATTTATAAATCAACAAAATCATCTGTTAGCACTTCCACGTAATCCGAAACCAACAAAAATTAAACTGATTTGATACATCAGCACAAATAAATCAACTTGAGCGAGGTCCAGAAATTCCAACAAAAATTAGAAATACTTTATTTTAGGATGCAACAGTGTTTCATTTGAAAAAGAATGCACCTTCTTCATAAAGCAGGATTTTATTTTGTTGCTTTTCCACCATTTTACAATGGTGTAAACATAATTTGCTACTAACGGATGTCACCTAAAGGCTGAATAATAAAGGATTATTTACAAGCCAATTAACTTATTAATATATAGTGACCATTAAAAATGCTGAAAGTTGATCAAATATTGTAAATAACCACAAGTGTTTTCATTGCAGCAAATCTGAATGCGTTTTATTTTGCCTGTAATTTTGACATTTGTTTAACTGCTTAAGCGTTGCATGGCAATCATAAATATTTTTTTTTTACATAAACATTGCCGTTTATTTTGGGTCCCAACCTTAAGCAAATTTTAATATAACTTGAGGAGCATAAATTACCACAGAATTTCAGCTTTTAAAGCTGCTGTAGCAGTAGTAATTTTTAACACGCACGTGATTTTAACCCTTTCAGATAAAATATTTGGGTTTGACAAACAGGTCTTAAAACATGCACAAATTTTGCTAAAATGTCTAGCTTAACATTCTTTTAATAATGCCATATGCCAAAAACATGGTGAAATAGCCCTTTACCCTGCAGCAAGCTCAAAGGCCAACACCAAAGGAAAAAAATTAGAAAAACAGAAGACAATTAGATGATTTCTAGTTTAAAAATGTTCCATTTTTTATACAATGCCAAAAGGCTCCATTAGAAATGCTTAGCTTGCAAAATAACATTTGTGTGAATGACTAAATATGTATACAGAGGGTGTCTCTGAGGGAGTAACAGTGGTGTCTCGTTGCTAGCGAATACCTGAAATGTCATTCTACTGACAATGAGGAAGTACACTTCAGGTACATGCAGTGCAGACATGTACCAAAAAAGGGAAGGACGGGCCATATTTCAGCGACTGACAGCTAAACACACACAGCGACTCTTTATGTATGAATGAAAACAAGCCATGATGTCACAACAGCAGCACACTGACATTTAGCTCCCACCTAGCTTACAGCTAGTTAGCGAAAACAGCAATTCACAGGGTAAGGGCGTTCCCACAACTACAGTCACACAAAACGGGAGAACTGACTTTTAAATTAAATCTCGCTTGCATCTGTGGCTACGTGTCGAGAATCTCTTTTCAAGCCCACAGAGCGCCATCCCCACGGTATCCGAGTAGCAGCTTTAGCTTAGCCGCCGAGCTAACGCTAGCTACATACCTTCCGCAACATCTTCATCTATCGCTCCTTTCACTTGGGAGAAACACCACTGGAAATCATTTCCTCCTGCAACTCCTGTGAAAAGAACGATGGCGTTAGTTTGGGTTAGACCATCCCCTTCTTTTAGCTGTACAACTGGTGATGAGATGACCTGACAGGGACACAGTTTGACAACTTAGCTCGCTAGCGCTAACGTTGGTTCAGATTCAGGCCACACCGAGAGAGAGGTGGATCCTTTTTCCTCCCTTCAAAAGTAGCTTACCCGCCATTGCTTCATTTAGCAGCTTTTGTTGCACACAGCTTCCGATACCCGATCAACCCAACGCGGCTCGCTCGCTCCGGGAAACGGATAGCATCCACAATCAGTGAGAAGACTCGGGTCCAGATCTGTCAAGACCACGGAAATTATCCGTGATTTTTTTTTCTTCCAAAATGGCGCACGGTACATGGAGAAACGACGTCATGCACACATGCCACATCCTGGCTCCATCCATCCTCCCGTGCATCCCTTTCTAACGCCTTACATTTCCCCTCTTTCTTTCATTTATCAAACTTTATTACACCAAATAAGATGATAAAACATCCGCGCCTTGTTTTAAAGACACGTTTCCGATCTTTAGGCGACCGAGTCAAACGTTAGATTCAGAGAACAACTATGAAAATGATTTCTAAATTTAAAGTAAAGAAAATACATCTTAACGACAGGCGGCATGATTTAATTTTATTCATATTTTAAATGCAAAAAAATGTTTAGAGATGCAAAAATATTCTTTTAAAACATGTCGTTTTTTTATTTATTTTAAGTTTTGTGACATAATTACAAATTTAAAGTGAGATGTAATTTAAAAACGTGACAGGACAGGGTACCAGTGGTTCTATTTGACGGGCATTTGGTGACATCTAGTGGTGACATGGTGGAAGTCCATGTCACGGTCATTGACTGACCTGTCTATGGTCAAAAAGTTACATTAAAAAAAAAAAAAAACATAAGCGATTGAATAAATATTCCTACATGTGATTATTAAACCTTCAAGATAAATGTTTAATAAACATGCATACTTATTTTAATCTTTCAATGACTTATGAAATACATGGATAAGTAGTGAAACATGGTTAGTTCTCAATTGCAATTTGAATTTGTTAAATGACTACATGGTATACAAAAAACTGCTGACATAATCAGGATTTTCTGTTCAAACAAGTTCACCTTGAAAACAGACCACTAGATGCTAAAATAAGTCTCCAAAAATATCTACAGTGTTATTGCAGAACCTACAGGAAGAGTTTGCAACAGTGTGAGACACACCAGAAAAAGACTGCATAGGTTTTACTCCTATGGAGATGTGCAAGG